>NW_021939632.1:3526684-3598796 GCF_001715985.3 Manacus vitellinus
AGCGGGGGCCGGCAGGGGGTTTTTATTCCCTACCGCTGTGCGCTCCGCAGCCGTGTCGCTGTGCATCCCCGGGCGGCACCGCTGCCATGTCTCCTCTGCGAGGAGCAGCCGCGGGGGCTCGGCGCGGCGCTCGGCTGTCAGCTAGGCAGGTACTCGGGCAGCGAAAGTGAACGCTACTGTGGTTACACAGACACAAAAATTCTTCCTTGGTTTTCTTTTCTTTCTTTTTTTTTTTTTTTAATGTTCATGAGCTGTAGGGCACTATTGCTTTGGAAACGATCAGTGAAACTGCATGTTGTTGCAGGTATGCCTTCATATTTTGTTCTTTATAATCCTAGGTGACTAGAGAGCCAAAAAGGAGTTTGAAAAGCCAAGACCCTGGTCCCAGGTCAGACACCGATTCAACTCACTAAACGATTTTGATTTCTCTACTGTAACTCCGGTATTTGTGGTTTGGGACAATAAGTGTCGTCTCAAAAGGAGTGCTGTGAGGAATACTTGTACTTTGTTAGCTGCCGAGTTAAATATTCTTCCCTGAGCCCAGCTATCAAGATTTCAAGCACAGACAGGCAGAGATAGACAGCAAGACAGATGTTTGCCATTTGGGCACTTTCTTCTGCTGTTCACCTATTTGAAGTTGCCCCAGCTCCTCATTCTTCTATAATCACGTAACTGCTCTAAAACGAGCAGCCTGCTTAAGGAGAAATGTTGCTGTTTCACCTGTTCAAACCACGGCTGTAAAACAGGAGTGTTACTCTCACACCTCACAGTTCTCCATTTTTGTTTCCTCTACTATTAGGAAGAAAAAGCAACTGTTAGTGTTATCAGCCCTCTGGCTCTATTACTCTTGGATAACCCATCCTTGCTGTAAAATGCCATCCATCACTCTCAAGAATAGAAGTCCTTTAGCCAGCACATCCCCATGGACTCTGTATCGTTATTCTATAGGAGTAATGTCCAGTCACCACTCCTGTGCCACTGAAAAACTCTGATGTTTAAGGGACTTGAGGACAAAACACCTCTGAGAACCTGGTCACCACAGAGACACTCACTGGAGCACTTCAAAAGATGTATCAGTCTAGTGCATCCCAAGACAGAAAATACTTGGAATAACACAAGTGTCAGAGCCAACTGCTTATGAGTGACACTGTTTGGATCAGATCTCAATCCGTACATAGGTTAGCAGCTGAGCCTGGCAGAACTTTTCCTGTTTCAGCCCAGATTACTTTAGATGCCAAAGGAGCATAGGTTTCCTCCACCTGATCTCTTCTCAATAGAGCTGAGTGAGAGGAAGGCTGGATTTGGATGTATATTGTATTTGATTAAAAGACTGAAAATTTCCCTGCAGAAACTTAACTTTCAAAATGGTAATGACCAGGCAGGATGAGCACAGAGATCTCAGTCACATCTTCTCTGACCTTACTGTTTACTACTGGAATTGAAACAGAATATGTCATGCCCAGAGACTCAGAAAAGGGCAAACATCCTATAGAGATCCATCTAGCATTTAGTTTCCCTCTGGTTGCCTTATTCCCTCCCTCCTGATCTCTGATGTAGTGTGATTTCCCATGCCTAACTCACGCTGGTTTTAGCTGAAGCCATTTATCCTTCTATGCTTATGGATAAAAAGGGTCATTTCACAACTGTCTGCAGAAAATAGCAACACAAAAGCTATGTCCAGGCTGCTGAAGCTCACTGTAGACCCCTGTGCTGTCTCTGAGCTCACCTCCTTAGGACAACCAGGATTCCAGGACCACCTCAGTATCAGGCATGCCAGCAGTGGGGCATTACCACAGTACAAGTACCTGATTACAATCAGTCTTTCAAGCACCAGACTTTCTTCAGTGACCATTCACCCCTTCTTCCACATCACAGCACAAAGCAGAAAAGCTTTCCATCTTCCAGGCTTAAGGAAGCTGCACCATTTTGAATCCCATCTCAAGATCTCATCTCTGAATACTCACTAGCCCAACTCAGATTCACTCCTTAACCCTCATTCTCCCCCAGGTTCATTCAGAAGTGTGAGCTAAAGTCTTGGTAGCTGGGAAGAATGTGGCTTCCTCATGAAGCACTTTGAATCCACTCAGGATTTGCTACAACCTGGTGGGCTTTAGAGTTAAAGCATTGCAGAGCATCCTTAGAAGCTAGACAGAGGTTACTCATAAGCAGGGAAGGTTTAGCATCCTCCAAAGGGAGTGAATGTTGTCAGTGATGGAAAGATTTATATTCCCCTTTCCTTAGGAACAGTGCAGGCATGGCCTGCAGCACCAGCTGTAGAAATCATATAGGCTACAGAAAGCACATTTTTCTGTATAACCTGCAATCAAACGTGTTAGAAAATACTGAGGGAGGGAGTGGTTCATTTAGTTGGTCTGTCATCCCAATACCTACACAGATTCCTGGGTAATGATTAAACCATCTAAGACACTCATATTTAACCATATAAAATACCAATATCTTCTGAAAACAAATTATTTTTTCTTCACAGAAAAATGTCATTGCAACAAGAATGGTCCCAAATCTCTCATAATTTAAAACAAATGAGAAGTTCCACTTTTTAAAGAATAAAGGTGTTTGGAGAGTTTTTTTGCATAGAGTTTCATTAAGGTCTATCAAGACTTAGCTGTGAATATTTCTTGCCCATCTCTGCTGTGCAAGACACACCAAGTTTGTTCTTCTCTGCTTGCAGCTCCATCAGCCAGGGAAGCCCTGCACAATATATTCACTGTTTTCATGGAATTATCATTGAAGCATTAGTCCTGCTGTCACATTTTGCACACACCTCTTATTTGCACACACCATGGCAATGCAGGGTGGGGAGTACCACAGTCTGCTATCAGTAAATTTTAGTGCAAACCCAAACACTGAGCTACTATTTTTATTAACACGGCAAGCAGAACAGGGCTGTCACTGTAAAATATCATTAACAAGTGGGAACCACCATGACTTCCGTTCAAGTCCCGGCAAAGAGTTTACAGTTTTTGTTGTTCAAAGAAGAGCCGTTAAATAAAGAATAAAATACTTTCTGCAATGTATAATTCACTTTTTAGATAAAATGCTGAAGGCACCTACAGTTTCCTTGAAAAACAAAACACAAAAAAACCCCTGTAGAATTACATAAGCCAAAATACACTAGTTTCACTGACAGACACAGTTTTTAATCTTTTGCATGGCTCAACTTGACAAATGCTCAATTCATACCACACAACTTACTTTAACTAGGTACGAATGTTTTTCTTTTTGACAGCCCCTAAAGCCGCTCAAAGATCAGAAACTGTCACACAGGCTTTTGATTTAAGGCTTCTGCTACAGTCAAGTTTTCCAGTGGGATGGCAATAGGTGGCATCTGAGTGAAACACTTTTTACCTAAACATCATGAGCTTGCAAGCTATAGGATGGGAGGAGGGAGAAGAATTTGAACAAGAAATCAGCAAAATTCATCTTTCCAAGAGAGCAGATCCAAGACAGAAGAAATGCATTTGAAGGCTCTAGGACAGTTGCACTGCTGGAAACAGAATAGCACTCTGAGAAAGCGCATGCAACATGGGTGTCCTGCACGAAGGATCAGGAGTCCAGAGCTGCAAAACACAGTACGAGGGGCAAGGGCTGTCATTCAAAAGGGACAGGGAGAAAAACCACCCTGGAGGCTCAGTAGAGGAGCTGCAGCCTGCAAGGGGCTGCAGAGACTTACTTGTGCAGAAAGTGCCTCCCATTCAGCGACACAGCAACGTCTAAACAGAGAGTGTTAATAGGTGGGATCAAGAGAAAACCTGAATAGCAGAAGAGGAAAATATAAGTCTTAAAAGCACATAAGGCTGCCTTGTTAATAATTTATTTGCAGCTACATTCTGGGGTATGTGAGAAGAATTTCTCACACCCAGAGACCCGTTCAGACCTATGTTTAGGTATTAGACTTGAGACTACTACGCTTTTAAATGGCACCAGGCACAAGGGGGTGGAAGTTTCCATCCACGTTCTAGACTATCAGGAATGTTGCAAGGGAAAATCTGCAAGTCCCCAGAAACAGGGTATTCAGAGAAGACTCGAGGGCAGGATGGAGGAGGGAGAAGACACGTTTCATATGTGTAGGCTCAAATGCCCATATATATGCCAAAGATAATTTCTGGCTCAGCAGACAGCACGTGCACATCAAGGTTGGCTTTGCAGCATCCACATGTACATTTACACATGTGGCTTAGCTCTGTCCTTTGCTTAGATGTAGAATAGCTGTTTGGGCAGGCATGGAGCAAGCTCTAATTCTATGCCAAAGCCCTTGTCTCAGCATCATCCCCACTGTGGTTATCCTCCCTCTCTGGATAACAGCTGAAGTGGGAATGTCTACTCAGTCGCTATCCACACTCCTGCTTTCAGAGTGGATGTAAATTCCCATTTCCCCTAACTTGGACAGAAAGCTGAGCAATAATCACTCCTCTGCAGAAATATCACTCTGCTCAGAAGAAAGTGATAGCAATTAGCAAGACAATTTTAAAAACAGAGAGTTGTTTTATCAACGTGGCAGTACAGAGGTTTGCTAGCATCAGGAGACAGACAAATATGTCTCTTCCATAAATTTCAGAATTGCATTTGCTACTCTGGCCACAGAAGTTAAACTGAATTAGCAGCAAGCAAAACAGCTGATGCATCCAAGAAGTTACAGGTTCAGTTAAGCTTACAGATATGCATCTAGAAGAGCCAATAGTGATTGAAAATCCTTTTCTCCCTGGCAACTCTTTGGATACGTTTGTTAAATAAGTTGCTAATAAGTGCTAATGGATCACAGATTCTGTTAACTAATGAAATAAAATAAATAAATCTAATCACAAAGGCGGTATCCCTCAGCCAGGTTCCGTTTGCTACAGCAGACTTGAAAAAAGCTTGTGTCGGCCAAGTCTATACTGTACTTTTATGTACATACAGAACATGAGCCTTAAGCACTGTTAAGCTGGAACATTTTATTCTAACTAAGTTTCCTGAAAACATTTAATCCTGATCCTGAAATTTTGCCAGATTCTTAGCGATACTGAGCAGTACTTATTTGACATGAGCTCCTAAACTCCAAGCAACCTCCCAGGCAAGTTCTGCCCAGTGCAGAAAGAGTTACAGAACTAGAACAGAGAAAGGAAGTATTAAATATTGAAGTGTTTGGGGAAGAATGTAAATGTACATGGTAGCTATTCAGAAAACCAATTTTGAAGTGAAGCATGCATTAAAATTAAACAGTGACTACTACTTTATTACCACAAGCATTCATTTCAGTGCACTTGTAGGATACTAATTTCACACATGGTTGGACATAAATACTAACTTGTTTTCCATTTCACCAGTATAAATTAGTGTGAGAAAGAAGTTTCTTCCTGGGACAAAAGTAGTGGTGAAAAAACAATGTGAACCCCGTTTATTTTTTTTTTTTTACAAAAAATTAGAAAACTAAGTCATTGGATCTCTAAATGTGCCATAATATTTAAGCTTTGGATTCCTCTAAGAAGCTCTACTAAACTTAATTAGCTAACACATTAAAAGTATCCTTAGGACATCAAATGATTAAGTCATTCTTACTGAATCAGGTGAAAACCTTTCAAAATCCCCTAGACCTCCTTACTACAAAGTACATTATACATTCCTCATAAATCCTGACAGCAATCCTCACAGCCTCTGTACCTGTTTATCCTGCTCAGTGCTTTGCAATAGCTGTAACACTGAACATGTACATTGTGATATTCACACCAGACTCCCCACAATAAGTGAAATGTTTTTTCAACAATTACCTAAATGAATAAAGTTAATCAAATAGATTTTATTTTGCCTTTAAGTGAACATCACAGTATTGTTCATGTAACAGATTTGGATAAGTTCTTATCTGTGGAGTCTCACTCAAGGAACTGTTAGAAGATACCCCTCAGTGGGGTTTTTTGTGGCAGTTTGGATTTTGTGGTGGTTTATTTTGTTTTAAAAAATCAGAATTAGCGTTTCTGAAGGCAGCAATCAGTAAATTACTGAGACCAAATCTGAGGCACTGGAGTCATTCAGTGACTTTGAGTTTTCATCCACATTCCTGAAAGCACACACAGCAATTCTTGCAGGTAGATCTCAGGGGCAGCCATCACTCCTCCTGACACAATGAGCAGGGCTCAGTTATTCAGTGTCTCCCTGCTTTCCAGTAACTACTTCTCTCCAGAGAGCTTTGAGAGTCCTGCTGAACACAATTCCTCTTCTGTCGCTTTCCACAGGTATATTTTCAGCCTGGCTTACAGCTATGGCTGGAAAGGTTTCAGACATTCTCCTCCATTTATGGTCCTTTTGGCTTTTTCTTTTCTGCCTAATAGCAGGTCTCCTCTCAGTGCTGCCTATAAGCAGAGGTTCACAAGGACAGAGAGAAGCTCCAGCTTCCTCGCAGTATTCCTTGCTACAGGCAAGCGTGACAGAGGGCAGGTGTTGGGATACTGGGGATACAAGAGAAGCACATGTGACTGCAACCAGACTCCTAACTAGACAAGGAGGAAGATGTGTCCAAGCAGCCACATCCTCTTGATTCCCAGAGCCCCTGGGGTGAGGCCCAGCCTTCCTCTCCTCTCTGCAATGACTCCAGAACTGGCACTTAACTGCTTGCAGATCTCTCAGATCTCATAGCCCAGCTTAGCTCTGAACTTTAAAAGTAGGTCTCTACTGCCACCACATCTTGCTTATAGTATTTTACACTTTCCATGCATTAAAAGGTCAGGGATGGATTCCCACCATTCACAAGGAGACGTAGCCAGGCAGGGAGGATAATGTACATATGGTGTATTGAAGATTCCTGATGAGGTTTGTGACCATTCCAACAACTGCAAGTATGAATGTTTTTCACCCTAAAAGAGATGCTTCAGTGGCAGAACATTCAAGAAAGAGCCTCTGTAGATTTGTATAGTTTGGGGTTTCAGTACAAATTGCCACTTTGATATTTTTATTTTTAGTTCCAGTGCTGATGGGACCAAGATTCGTGCAGAAGTGCAGATCTGGTGTGCTGACAGCTTAGAAGGAGACAAAATTAGGAACCAGATGGGAAAACACAGATGATACTGTTCTGCAGAAGAGGCAAGACCGTATCTGAAGACACTATTTTCAAAACAATATGTTCCTAACCACTGTGACACTTGCTCTGAGAGGGAGGTCATTTATATAACAGCAGGTAAGACTGACATACTTTCTGCAGAAGAGCTGCCTTCAAGGTAGGTATTTCTACAGCCCCATCTGTCAGTCTGATAGAGGCTGGTATCAAAATTGACCTCCAGGGAAGCTGTGCTATAAATTCTTAAGGACCACACATGATTCTGAATATCTTTGAAAACATAATGCCTCACAGCTGCTGGAGCTGAAGCATTGCCTTCCTTCAAAGGGTAAACCCTCAGTGGTCGTCTGGATCTGTTTAGGAACACTGCTATCTGCTATCTGCTATAAAAAAGCTCTCTGTATCACTCTGACTGATATAATGAATCTAGAAAGTGTACACAAGAACCAACCATCTTCCTTTCCTTGGCTGTGTCGTGTCAGCTCTTCCTTGGGCTCTGGTGAACATCTGGAAAGACTAATTCCTTGCTATGCTCTGCTAGCATGCTTTATTTCATAGCCAGCACTAGACAGCCCATGCTCCAGAGCTGCAAGAAGTCTGAGCTATAGGCCATAGGCCATCTGGCTACCAAGATCCAGTGTCTTTGGACCAAGCCTCTTTGGTCCTGGTAGAACAGGCTGTTTTACCAGCAGACCTGGTATATAACACAGACACAAATCTACAAAGACATTCATACACCACCTTGTCAGTGATTAGAGAAAGCATAACTCATTTCATCAGGACTTTGTTTCTTGGTAGAGCTGTCTGGGGCAAATCAATATTTGACTATATTTGAAAATGTTTGTGGGTTTGGGTTCTTTTTTTCCCTCAGGGATTTTTGTTTTAAATGGTTGGTGGTTAAAGACAAGCCAGGTACCCTGAAAGTGAAATACAGGGTGCCTGTGCAGCCTGAGTAGTTATGGCTACTGGAAAAACTGAACCTGTGTACACGCAGCACATGCTCATCAATATTCAGTCTGGTATGTAGCCAAAGGAAAAAAACAACTTCTACTCCAATGCAACAGCCAGAACAATAAATATATATTAGATAGAAACAAATATTGAGAGTAAGAATTCTTACATTCAAATCCAAGGTTTCTTTATGCTGCGAACTGTGACATGCAAGAGAACAATTACCCCTCTAAATAATAATTAACCCATCTGCAACAGGGCTATTGTGTATTCTTGCCTTCAGGAAAAGGCTAAATTCGTTATGGTTCAGTGAAATACTCTTAGATCTACAGCTGCACAACACACTACTTCAGGGTGAATTCTCCTTCTATGAGAAGTCTTGGCAGATCTTTTGCACAGAGGCAATTTCCACATTCCCAGTTATGGTGGATGGTATAGTGCTATAGCAGGATACTCTGGTGCCCAAGGGACACACAATCCCCTCCCCTTCTGTCTACTCGTCCCAGCTGGCACAGTCTGGGCAACAGCTACATTGGTCCCCATTTGCTCATAGGAGTGACACCCAAAACCCAGCCACCCCTTCCCCAAGTCTGACTTTCTGCAAGTGCTAAATAATAACCAATTGCAAGTCCAGGAGAAACTTTTATCTCAAAGATACATCTCTTCATCAGTTATAAAATGGAACAGCAGAACACGACAAATGAATCTAAGATTCAAATGTCAATATTGCAAACATATGTGGCTTTTCTAGGCAACAGAAATAAACACTGCAGTCATTATTACCACTCACACAATCAAATATAGTTTGAAATCCGTGATTTTGCATTTGTTTATATGTAATGGCATTTCAATCCTTTTAGTTTAATTTCTTTGAAAGGCCATCCCTCCTGTTCCTTTTATGTACATGTGGATATACACTCATACTTGTGCTGATTCTCCCCCGGCCAAAGGAAAGTTTCACACACTTCTTTTTATATATGTATTTTTCAAGTGTGGGAAACCAAATTAAAACTAATTTGGGCAATGAAGATTAAAGTTCTCTACTAAATAGTTTTCTTTATTTACCAATGAGTGTTATCTTGTCTAACTTATTAGACCAAATATATTTTCTATGCCTTGTATCTGCAACACTGGGACAACAGCAGCATTTAGTTTTAGTCAGTAGTGTACATAAGTGTCCTAAGTCTACTACAGACTTTAACTGTAGTTAAAGTAGAGTAAATTCCCTGCTCTGGTGAAATTAAAAGCCCCTCTAATATCAAGAAGACTGAATTTCATCTAAATGCTCTTCAGTCTGATCAGTATAACATGCTTTTATTGCTAAAAACCCAGGGTTCAAATACTACTGTCAGCACAACTCATCATCTATTTAGATTGTGGAACCAGAACTAATCCTAGGAAGTTTAGTCAGGAGACATTTCTTTTCCTTGAATTAAAATCATATTTTAGCATTCTGTGTGCTTTCAGTAAAGCACATTGTTCAGAAAATTATTCTTCCACCCTGTACTAATGTGGTCCAGGATCTCCCCAACTACTTTCTTCTGCATCAGTTATTAGACCTTGCACTACCCTCAATAACACCAAGTTCTTACAGTTGAGAAGTTGCAGCTAATTCAGAATACATCAGTGCACAGGAGCAGCTTAAATTATTTCCTCCAATGCATTATCATGTATTTATCTTCTCTGAATTTCATTTGCCATCATATTGCCCAGTCATCCAGTTTATTAAATCCTTCAGGACACTCTCCCAGTCCTCCATACTTTCTTGCTTGGTTTCACCACCTCATTATTCAATTAATCTTCTAGATCATTACTGAACATTGAAAGGTATATTCTCCACACTACAAAGTGATTATTCTTAAAATTGAATTGGATTTTGCTGTGATACATTTAGTGGTGCAAGAAACACAACCATGAAAGCATTAGACAAATACTTCAACATATGTCCCTAAAGAAAACAGAAGTTAGATGGACTTCTCATCCTCACCAGGGACACCGTGGTTTGTTGTTCCAGGCCCAGTAACACTTTCTGTGGTTTATGGTATGCTAACAAAACAGCATACACTTAAAATAGAGCCTGATGATTTCAAGGGAGTTGAACATCCCCACTGCACCAGCAGTGGCTGCATTTGCTTTAGTCCTCCTTGTGCCTGGGAAGAGCACCAAAGCATGCTACTGCTCACTGACATGTTCTCCTTCCTCCTAGGAGCTCTTGCTATCTCCTGCAAACCCAGGGGGAGAAGAAGATAGAGGAAATGGAATAGAGGAGACAAGGAAAGCATCACCAGGAAAGCTGGGAATGTGCCAAGAACCCAGTAGACTTAGGCACTCCACTCCCATTACAGTTCTGTAGGTGTTAAGTGCCAAATAATTTCAAAAATCCCTAAAGAAATGACTACATATGGCACACTCTGCCAAGGCGTGGAGCTGCCTCCCTGCTGTGCTCTGGTTTTGTCCATAACAGTGTAGGTGGACATTTTCAGACACTAACATCAGGCAGAGGAGCTACTGACTCAGAATCTGCTGTGAACTTTCAACCTCACAGGAGTCAACTCTGAAGTCTCCCTCTGACAAAGAGTTTGTCACAGTCTCTGAGAAACCAGTCCATTAAAAGGTTTCAGAAACCTCCTTCTGAGCCTACCCAACAGATGTTGCTTTCTGTTCACTCCACAACGAAAGACACCCATGTTTTCAGAGTCCAGTATAATTATCATAGGAGTCAACAGAAAGACAGCTCGAGTTCCAGGGCTGTCACTTCCTTATTCATTTTGGAAATTTTTGCTAAAGCAAAATTGCCATTGCCCTTTCCCCAAGATTTCAAACAGAGAAGAACTGCAAGATTTGACTCTTATTTGTAGTTTCTGATTCTTTAGGGCAGTGCTTTCATTTTCTCTGCAACGGGCAGTTTTCTACCCATGTTTCTAGAAATCTCATTTTCCCATCTTTTTCTCTATGATCTTAGTGAAAGACAAAGTATCTAAATAAAAAACAGAGTTGGAGGTTGATCAGTAAAACCTGACAACGTGTGACAGAGTTGTCAGGTAAGTGGCAGGGCTTGATGATCCTGAGGTTCCCTCTCGATCCTTTGCCTTCCAGTTACACTGCCCGCAAGGGAGAAACAGGGGAGCTTTGGTCAGGAGGAATGCACTGAACATGAACACAAAGATTTGGGGGGTTTGGTTTTGGTTTAAAGGTATTCTGCCCTTTACAAGATTTTAAATACTACCATATTTTCATACATAAAGCCTCTGGGTGATTTGCATACATGCACAGGAATCTCTGGATCTTGTAACAATTCTGCCACGGATTTGCAAAACGACATCAAGCAATTCACTGTCCTGTACCTCTTTCATACTTCTGTAAAATGGTTATGGTGATACTTATTTGCCTCCCAGGAGTGGCAAGGAATCCTCGTTCCAGTTTATAGCGCTCTGAGATGCTCAAGGAGTGCTATAGAAAAGTGGAGAGTTAATTGGTTCATAAACTGTCAACCTTATGGTCATCCTCTTGGTTAAAAATAGCTTTAATGCGTCAGTTCTTTTTGAGTTAACACAGAAAAAGGCAATTAATTATGACAAGGTAGAAAGTTTGGGGGTTTTTTTGCTGAAATGTACTGGAATGCTAATTATTGTACAAGCATTTATTACAAACTACCCCTCTCTGGAGGCCTGCAAACAGACTTCAGTACAAGTCTAACAAGGGCTACAGCACAGACTGCTATGCACACATCACATATACTTTTTGTAACATATTATTGTAATATTAATTGCTTCAAGACATTATGATGTAATTACAACAAAACAATGATACCCCAGCCACTGTCAGTGTGCACGTATGGAGGCAACGCTGTCAAAGTGAAATGAAAGGGTGGTGCTGTGAATTGCTGAAGAGCAACGTTCAACAAGAAAATGGAAGTGACACCAACATGATTCTGTAAAGATGGTATGATGTCCAAATTAAACTAAACTAAATCAGAGGCGTTCCATTTAAATCATGTTATGAACAAGAGCCATTTATGCATTAGTGATTCAGCTTTTTAAATGAGTCAGTGACAATAAGTGACAATGTTTTGACAGTTCATCTTGAATGGCAAAAGGATCATCTGAGCCATAAGCCTTCTTTTTTCCCTCCCTTCCTCTAATCCCTTTTCAAAGAGGCTATAAAGTGCATTTCTGGTAAGAAGAGTGGTTTCATAAAGACAACACTCTTGAGATCAATATTTATTCACTGTCAGTGACCACCAGAGAAAAGCTCTATTCCTACATTTTTTTCTTGCCTATGATGTCTCATTTTTACTTTAATACCCAGAGAATGAGATCAGATCTTATCTTACCACATAGACCATATTTGTAGATAGTTCCTTGCTTGGAGGAATTTGTAGCCTGAGTAATAGAACTCACTAGGAAGTTTCCACCTAAGTATTACATTTTAAGAAAAATTTCAAAATTTCCCCATAGGAAAATTCCTGATTTGCCAACTTTCTTTTTTTTCCAGCTCAAACCTTACACTGATGTGCAGCCACTGCATCCTCACACAAAAACTTCAGCTAACACATTCATGCCAAGTACATCCTCCTCCTCCTCCTTTTCAAGAGGCCCTTTAATGTAAGGAAATATATTTTACTATACAGAAATCTTTCTCAAGTGACCACCCAGAGGATTAGTGAAATGGGTTGCCCAGTAATGGCATTGATTTTTATTTGACCTGCAGTTAAAAGTCCAGTCTGGGAAGGCTGATACTACAAATAGCCTGCAAGGCTCATTGCACTGAATAGAAGTCTTACAACATCCTGCATTAATATGCCTTTTCCCAAAAAATTTCCTAATTTTTCTGACTGCCTCCTGCTTAAGGGAAGTGTAGTTGAACAAAGAGATGCTGAACCACCATCACCTCTTCCACTCCCATTTGAGTGAGGAGAGGATCTGGCCTGCACATACTGTAACCTCACAATTTCCATAGCAACACCAGAAGGGCCTTGTTAACCACAGGTAGCATAAAACACTCAGAAGGTTTTAAACCATTCTGCAAGTCTCAAAAAAAAAAGGTGCTAAATATGCTGATTATAATTTAAAATTCTGATAAGAGCATAATTTTAAGGAAGCAATTGAAAAAGGAAATCTCCTTCAGGTGGAAACTTATCCAGCTGAAGTTCCACTTAGCCAGCTGAATTGTAAAACGACTCCATAAGCAAAATTTTCTGCTTTTTATAAAAGAATGTATTACTTCAATAGTTAGTATGGACCACAAGGGAAACTTTACTACAGAAAAGAACACATCATTTTATCTTGATAATTGTTGTTTCTCTATATGTCTGCTCTATAAAGCTCTAACACAACTGACAGCCAAAGGGAAATAGAGCAGCAGTGGGGCTATTGCTCCCTCTACTGTAAATATCCATGATTTCTTACTGCAGGTGATACACTACAAGTCATTAAACATGCTTCAACTAATTAAAAAACCATCAACAAAAAAAAATTTTTTAGGATGGCAAATTATTATGTTCTCTTGTAAGGCAGTGGAAAGAATATCCAATAAAATATGTTGCTGTTTTTTTCTTTTTTTCAACACACAGAAAACCAGCAAGATATTCATAGGTTTTAACTCTAGCTGTAGTCATAGATGAAAATTAACTTAAAAATATAAACACATGAGGAAACCTTTCTGCCACTGATCACAGCCTTGCTTCCTAGTGGCAAAGGGAAAAGGGAAATAATGAGCGCCGAGCGAGAGGCATTTTGACCTTCTGAACAGCCTCCCATTATGAACATCAGCACTGAGGAAATCAGTGAATAATCAGGGAGAGTGGAAAATAAACAAGAATGTGATTCATGAGGAGATTTAGGGGGCTGAATTGTACGTGGATGGGACAGCAGATTACTGAGTAACGCACGGCCTTCCGCTACCAGAACCGCCTTGTTCCTCAGCTCGGCAGGCGAACGCTCCCAGTGCCAACGTGCCGGGCTGACACAGAGAGTCTTCAAACAAACTCCAAGTCTCTGTCAAAAACCAAAGAGGTCGAACACTTTATCCAAACCATCTTAAAATGGGTTGCTATTGAGCAGAGGATAGAAAGGAGTTGCCTCAGCACCAAATTGCTCTCTTCACAGGCTTTATTCCTTTGCAACTAGAGATCTGTAATTTAAGAAAAAAGGCTCTTCCATCGTTTCTGCAATATTATAGTAATGGAGAATGAGAGTGTAGCAGCTAGATTTTTAGTGCAAAATTCCTGCTGGGAGGCACTATGAAATTGCCTTCTCTTGTTCTTGGTCCCTGCTATGGCTCAGAGCAATCAACAGCAAAGGGCGTCCAGTGAAGGAAGGGCTGAGGGGAGGCACATGTGGGAACATCACCCCTGGACCTGGTTGGTGTTTGCACAGGCAGCAGCATCTTTGATAAAGATTCCCAAGACTGACAGAACAGAAAAGATTTATACACCTCCAAATTTTCCAGCTAAATATTGCCCGTTATCCTTTCTCTGAAATATTTTGCAAGAAGGAATGAGATAACTTTCATTTACTACTGAATTTCTTAATAACGCAGGATAAGGCTCCTCAGCTGATTTGTTTTAACACACTCACAGCTCTTCAGTTTGGACAAAATGCCTCTTCTTGATTTATCTCTGATTAAAATCAATAGAAAAATCCTCACCGATTTCACAGAGTGATGGATCAGATCTTTGTGCTCTGCAGCCCGTAAGGATCTGAAACTGTGACTGTATTTTAACACAGAGATTCTTTTCTTTTGTGCAAGCAAGCATGTGTTGGGCACATAGGGGAGCGTCTTTCAAGTGTCTTGTTCACTCCGGGCTCTCTGCTTGAGGAAGCATATGGCTCTTTGTGCCTGAAGCCCCATAAATCTGCATTAGTTTAAAATATATGAATGTGAATCGTTAGCCTAAGATTTCAGAGTAAAAGAGAACACAAGTTCAATATAACTTCTAAGCATTTCTGAATTTGACGTTATCATGACTGAGTATAAGGAACACCATAGCTGCATATTTAAAATGTGTCACTGACCACTCTTAGGACAGCTTTTTCCAGTGATAAAAACTTCCTTCAAAGTTCAAAGAGACTTTTTTTTTTTTTTCTTTTGAATCTTCATGGACAAATACCTTGTGAAGATTACATACCCAAAATAGCAACCCCATCACTTGAATCTAATTAAAACCATTTGTCAGAAACATATTTTAAAAGTCAATGAGACCTGTATAGCCAGCCTTGAGTTCAAACTGCAATTATCCTGCCCTGTGTATAATTGAAATCACAGGGATTAATGAGCACATACAATTACAAATTTTTTTTCTCCACCCAGGTTTTGCACTTTAGAGGAAGAAAGAAATAAGTCACCGAGGAAGACTGTGAAAAATGGAACAAAAGGAAAAGCTGTGTATTTTAGAATACACTAAAGTGAAAAGCATCCACAGAGAATAAAGGGGGGTTGAGTGTGAAAGAAAGACTTGGCCAAGACTGGAAATACCTACAAAACTTTTACTTCTAAACTGTTTTCATGACATGGCCAGAAAGATTTGGGATTCGGGTGTGTTTTTCTTCAGACACAAGGATTATTGTCTTAAATTGGACTTGAAAGTTCTAGATGTTTGACCACTGATTGAATTAACAAAAGCCATTTATTTCAAGTAAAGAGAAAACACACATTAAAATATAAAGAGGCAAGATAAAATTCCTTCTTTGATTCCTTCTTTCCACTTTGATTATTCCTTATCTAAAGGCAAGAAAAAATAAAAGTGAGATATAATGCCAAAGTGACTTTTCACTACCTTAATGTGCCTCCTGCTTTAAGCTTTTACCAAAACCTTGCAGCTATTCCAGTACTTGCTTTATGTTGAGTCACAAAAGACAGAACAGCTAGAAAACAGTGAGTTTTTTACTAAAACCCCTATTCCCCACCATAATTTATTAACTCACCTGACATTTCTTCCATGGTAAATTAGAGGTGGGGCAGCAATGGGCTGCTCCAGCTGCTCCTCATCACAGAAGATGAGCAGAACTAAACAGGATAAATTGCAGAGATCCTGTATCTTAAATCACACTGCTGTCACAAAAGGAGATATGGTGTGCAAAGGCAAGGAATATCTTCTATTGGTTCAGCAGGTAGAACTGGGAGACACTGGATATGGTTTTGAGTACATAACTCTTCCATAAGGCCCTTGAAATACTCTTCCCTAAAAAGAGGTACACATTCCCCCAAATATATCTGTTTTCCCCAGTAATACTATCTCATCTAAAATAAAGAATGTTTTGCTCTGTCATTTGCCAGGCTTATACATTAAGGTTGGATCATCACAGCTGCAACACTGCAATGGTATGGCAAGACTGAATCCTACATTTGTGCTTAGCTCTGCAGCAGGTTGGGCAGGCACAAATATCCTTTCATCTCTCAGAAACACTTCTCCAACAATAATCTTTAAGGATTTCCAGGCACAAAGACGTCTCTGCTGACAAGAAAAGAAACCTCCATGTCAGTCCAAGGACTCTGATTTAGTCATCACGTCTGGTATAATTCAAAGGTGCTGTGACATATCAAAACCTTTTCATGGTTTTGTTCCACTTCTCTTAACCTGATCCAAAGATTCCCTTTTCACTAGCTTTTCATGGACTCTGGGTACAACTAAATTAACTAATCTGATTCAGTCAATAAAGAATTTATCCTTCACTGGCATCATACACTTGGTTACACTTGCTTTTTTCTGAGGAGATGCTCCTTTAAAGGCTTGATGAAGACTCAACTCAGTACATAACATGCAGATATGCAAGTTCCTTGTGTTTTCTAGCTTTCCCCCACACACTTTATAAATGGTGCTTGCATGGTGTGGGCAGAGTTATGCTACTGGCAACTTGTCTTTACAACAAATACCTCTATTTGGTGTAAGAGTTCCAACCACTTTTATCAAAGCAAAAGGTGGAAAAAAGCAGACTCTGGCTGCAGCTAAGCTAATCAACAGTAGTTTTGTTCCAGCTTTCACTGCCAAGTAATTTCCTCCTGTGGTCATTATGTTGTTATTTGTACAGCAACAGCTGCTTCACAGGAGAAGCAGAAGACACTGCTCCTTTTGCCAGTGTCAGTAGGTGATGGGAGGAGCACATCTCAGACCTGTGGGCATGGACTCACACGAAGGGGCTTTGTGCAGGCATGTGTGATTGCCTTTCCAGTGCCAGAAGAGAAATCAGGCTCTCATTTTCAAATGATCCAGAAGAGAAAAGCGACAAAGCAGACAGAAGAAGGGCTGAGCTTTGTAACAACATGATTACATGATTCTCTAGTTTCACTGTGTGTTCAAATACATCAGCTCTTTCTCTAAATTAAAGCTGTGATTTAGCAGCCTTCCTGACTAGCAGACAACTGCTGTATAGAAAGATTTGTCTTTTATTTAGGTGTCAGTCTCTATCCTTTCCCCATGTTAGCAACTGAAGGCCACTATGATGGTCTTTCTCTCTGCTACCACACAGCTCTGTACCAGGCCTCCCAGGGCTCCTCTCCCAGCACTGCCCCATCTCCCACTGGCCCAACACCAACCTGCTGCACCCAGCACCACCCTGGTCCACCTCTTCCCCCATGCCCCTTTCTTCCAGGGCACTGTAATTTAGGTACAAGGCAAAACTTCAAAAAGAATCCTATTTGGTTTAATCTTGTTTAGGCAAAGGAAGAAGACAAACTTTCTGCACTTAAAGGGTTTATGATAAGTACCCCACTCAGTACTTTCATTACAATACACTTCAAGGTCATGAAAAGGCAAGGTTTTATTCTATTTTCACTAAAAATTTTGTAGTCATATTGCACCACTTCTTTCTTATCAAAGAAAACCTCCAGAGTCTTTCTGAACCTTAATTATATAAAATAACATGATAACAATGAAGTCAGTCTAATTTGCTCATTTACAATGACGTTACTGAAATGAGCCTTGTGGCTAATTTGGGAAATAAACAAAGTGGCACTTTAACCTCAGTTGTCTTCTCCACTGTCCCAGAATATCTTTCCACCCCCAGCAAGGCAGAGCAAGAAACTCCTGTCTTGGCTGCAGAACTCTAGAGCCTTGAAACTGGGCAAGAAAGAATCATGCTGGGCAAAATGCAGGGCAGTAGGGACACCTAAACTTCAGGAAAATAGATTGTAAAGCCGGGAGCTGAAAACACAATATCCTACTTGCAGGCTGCCATGCACAGTATACAAAACCCATGGATAAGAGCCCAGGCTTAAGCCCTGATGGCAGGAGGGTGCCAGCACCAAAGGGGTCATTGATGCCCGTAAACAGCAGGATTGAACCCCAGATTACTCCTACAGAGCACTTCCATTTAGTGGCCACTTCCATTTGGGCCCTTGCTAAAATTCACCAGCTACTGCTCCCTCCAAGGAAGAAGGTGGCTCAAATCCTCCGCTTTTCCATGCTCTCCCTCAGTTGCCACATGCCCATGTCAACACACTGTAAAAACGTGCAACAGTATCCAACAGCTCACTAGAAAATGTGACAAGTTTCCATATACCATTTTTCCCCCAATGCTGTTTAAGCTGGACCCATTTCAGAGCTCATATTCATTGATGCATATACACAGGTGACTTCATGATTTGAGACAGGAACAAGACAACTGGAGGTGAGCACAAAAAGAGGTTAAAAGGAGAAAATTAACAGGTTCTTTGCAAGGCAACGAGCTTTTTTTTTTTTTGGTCTGCTAATGCATATCCACTAAATATTTTGTCTGCATATTCTTTTTGTGAGAGTAAATAACCAATTCTGTTCTTGTTTTGTGATATTGTCCTCTTTGACTTCCTTTGTACACATGCATGTACAAGTCTTCTGCAAACCACTCTGCTGAGATGTCCAACACGTGAAAGTCATTGGGGTCATCACTGGAAGGGGATAACATCACCTGCACACGCACATAAATTCTTCACATTTTATTGCCCACATTTGCCATTAGAAAAATCTAAGAGTTTTTAGAAGTATAAGAAGTCAGATGATTATTTTAATCTCCCTTTCAGGATGCATGATTCTCCACCATTTTTTTTTTTTTACTTTTATCAGGTTTTTTTTAAGTATCTCAAGCAATGAAGCACTTTCTGCTAAAATTTCATTACATTGGTAATGTAATGTTTAAAACTGAGTCACACTCCTAGAAGAAAGTCTTGTGGAGATGCTAAAGGATCTGGTTCAAGATTTAATAATACCACTGACTATTTTTTTCTACCTCTGAGAGCTTTTTGCAGCCTGTATGCCAGATAATTTATTCCATCAAATTTTCAATATTTCGTGACTGAGGCTGATTTCAGTATTTCTCTGCTGACCTATCATCCCTTACATATTTCCCTTGTTAGTGGACAAAACACTGCAAGGAGAGAGGGTGAACTGGAGGTCTTCTGCCATTTACTTGAATGCCACTAAAATTGAAAATATTAATATTGTTATTCTGTTCATTGAAAACAGGATGGAATCTAATCAGAAGTTATGATTTAGTGAATAGAACTTATTTTTTAAAAATACATTTTCTCTCTTGACACTCTCTTTCTTTTTTTACAGAAAAAACATTGTGTCTATGCCTGATTTTTCTGGATTGTTTTTTTTTCCAACACAGAAATTAGAGGGAGGGCAATCCTATTTTGCTCTGCTGTGTTCTTGGAACCAAATCCAAAACAGGTGCTAAAAATCTTGATCGTTTGTTGGCACAATATCAGAATAAAACCCTCACTAATGATTGTCATATAGTAGAGAATGGAGAAATAACCCTGAAAAATACAGCAGAAAAAAAAAGGTGCAAGCAAAAGAAAACATATGCAGAGAAAAGTGTTTTTGCTGCATCATTTTCAGCATAAATATGCAAAGAATTTAGGGAAATTATGGATTCCTCTGCAGGATCCCATGATAAAGATTTCAAATCTCTCCACCACCTACAGAAACAGGCTGCAAAAAAAGCTGATACAGAAAAAAACAGAGTCAGAAGATGAGAAAGTCACTCTGATTCTCTTCCATTCCCACCTGATAACCTTCCTGAAGGTCAATCCACATGAAGATCATTATTCAGTTTCTGCCGCCAAGCTCAGGTCCTTAAAAGCAGGATCATATTTATCATGAGTTTCTCATTAGTTTCTTAATTTGTAATTTAATGCTTTGAAAGAAATGTCTGTAAGTATCATGTGTTAGCCAAAAAGAGGTCCAGCAGACCAGCATGGAAAGAATGCTAAACCATCAGCTGTACTAATTGCTCCCACCAGTTTGCTGAAGAGCCTCAGCTGAACATAACAAGCAAAGTATATTTCTCTTTGCACCACTGCAAAAGGATCTCCAACACCTCTCGGTGAACAGCTGAAGCTATTACTGTTCTTATGCCACCATCCCTTGCTACAAATGACAGAATGCTTCTCCATTTAGCAGCTACTTTATTTGCTCTTCTCTGCTTCTCTGTTTCCCCCACAAGTTCTGTCTTACTATAAATTTTTGATTTAGTACCTTTCAATTTCCCTTTTCAACTATGCACCGTTAAGACTCCTCTATTCTAGTTTTCTCCCTAACTGTTGAAAATTATAATTCTTTCTTCTACTACTTGGCTTCCTACCCTTTGATCCTTTTTTTTTCTTCCTAGTAGGGCACCTGACTCTTTCATTCTTCCTCTACCCCTTTTTGCCTCATTGACCTCCTCCTCTTTTTTCTCAACTGCTTTCATCTTTCTTCATTTTTGTGCTCTGGCTTCCCAGTTCCTCTTCTCTTCAACTGAAAATGTAAATTTTTTCCTAGAGACTGATAAAGCCCAGAAGTCAAAAACTTCATCTTCAATCTTATTTTCCAATTTTCAGTATGGGTTCTATTAAAATGGAGTTGTGGCTTTCCATTTGACAGTATACTGATGCAGCATTAACAGAGTGTGGTAAAGGACCAAAATAATTAAAAGTCAAAGCAAAATTCAGATCCTTTAGATATTTTGCTGATTTAGATATTAGCTAAAATTATGTGTAGATGTACACACAGTATCTCCATCTTTCATTACGTTCTGCTCTTTGTAACTCTTGTAGCTCTTGTAACTCTATTGCTCTTAACATTAGCAATACCAAAAAACCCAATTAATTAAAGCAGACCAAAACAAGAGATGTTTATCTGCACTGGCAGATTCCTAGTGATGGGCAGCGGACTGACTGAGCTGCACAATTGGAAAACAAGAATCAGGCATGTCACATTTGCCAATGGCCTCCATCACACAGCACACACATGGGTGGACACTGCACTTGGCTCCCAGGTTAGTCAGCGTGGGCCATCCAAACCACCCAGTGCCATTCCACAGAGGGATCTACAAAGGGAGCAGAGGAATTTACCTCACCCTCGTGTTTCTTTTCAAATTTATGAGTGGGGCAGATAAAAAAGCAGCTGAAAGCTTTTCCTACTAAAGAAAGGAAAGCAGACTGTGTTCCCCAGTTGTGGGTTTCCCCCAGCTTACTGGTAACAAAGGACTTCTAAAACTGTCCTGTTCTTCTTAAAGATTCCCCCAGCCAGCATGAGATTCCTGGCTCATTTACTTTGCTGTGCCAGTTCAAGGTGCACTTTGCAGTGAGGTCTCTGCACAAGACAGGGCCCAGATAGACCTCACAACAAACCAAGGTCCAACCCTTCATCAGGGCACCAGCTGCACACTTGGACCTTATGAAGGTTGCCCAAACATTCAAACATATGTGAGAAATGTTTCTAGGTTTCCGCTAAATGGTAAGAACTCTAAGGTAGAGCACCTCTAACTTGCTGAGAAGCCTTGCAGAGGTTTCACAGAGGCTCTCAGTTGCTGAACTGCACGTTCACATGTTCCCATTCTTTGCTGCCTCAGCCTGTCTTGAGCACCACCTTCACAGGCTTTCTGGCTCATACTGTGTGTCTAAAGTCAAGATACCTGTCTCACAAAGATTATGTGCTCAGAAACATTTAAACAGCCTCTTTTTATTTTGTAATGGAGTGGAAGTCCTGCTGGCTATTTTTGTTTTGTTATCAAATTCCTAATCATGGATCTGACTGCTCTAAAGCCTAGTGTCAACACCAACGGGATGGACACCACCATCAGCCTTAAGATTCATGACCGAATTGATATGATTTAATAAGTTGCAGGACAACAACCACACCAAAGTAATTCTACATATTTGCACTTAACCTGTGGAGCAATCATGTTAGTTGAAACCCCTGTGAAAGAGAAAACACAAATGGATGTCTGAGATCTACTTATGATGTTGAGGCCTCCTCTGCTCTACTCACTGAACTTCTGACACCAAATGATCTACAGTCCCTTGGCACTACTGTAATGCTGCCAGTAAATAACCTCTTAACATGAGCTTTGATGGGGAAGAGGACTGGGGACAACTTGAACAAATTGTTTGGACTGATACCACATGGGCACCCAGCTGATTTTTGAAGACCAGTGTGTTTTTACCTGCTCAGTGCAGGGCAGTGCTCCTGCCAGTCATGTCAGTGGTGGTGGAGGCTTCCCTGCACTCATGGTTTGGGCTCTTGCATCTCTGTTATGTGCCAAGTAGCCCAAGAAGCTGAGGCTGCTGGGTGGCTAGATCTCTGTGGATTATTTAAGGGGTGATATATGATCCACAGATGTCCTCAAAGCAAATTTCCTCCCAGGAATGTGCTCTCCCAAGCTGCCATATCACCTTGTAACTCTGCAGTATAATACCATTGCATAGAGACCCTTCTATGGAAAAATGTTTCATTGGGCTGTTTGGGTCTTTTCTGTGCCTGGGAACACCTGGACAGATGCAGTAGGACACTGAAATCTCCTCCCTGACACAGAGGGATACAGATATGGGGAGTGAAAAATCCATGGAGGGCAGAAGAAAGGAGAGACTGAAGGGCAGTGAGCAGTGACAAATACAAGCTGGATGCACAGAACTGTTGTGAAGATCTAGAATGTCATCTCTTATGCACAGCTTGTACACTGAATCTCCTTTTTCTATCTCACTTTGACCTCCGTTCTTTGATCCCAAACTTCCAAAGCCAAGACCAGAAAGCAAACACATTTGCACACCAGCATGTCAGAGGTGCTGTGCCTTCACCTGCTGATGGCTTGTAGTTCCTGTGGTGCCAATTTGACTTAAGAAAAATATGTATTTGATGACAAGTTGAAAACACAGAGGCTTTTTATAGGATCAGTTGTTATCACTGTAGCTGGAAATCCCTCACATAACACCTCTTCTGCTTCCTCCCCAGCAAGCTGGGAAGTAGCTGCAGGTACATCCAAGGCTGGGTGAGCCAGTGCTCCTTCCCTGCTGCAGGTCTAGCATCCTCTCTGCTGAATGCTGGCTGGGTCATGGAAAGGTGACAGAGAAAACTACTCTGGATGCTGTATTCTCTGTTTTATTTTGAAACCTGGGATTTACAGGAGAACTGGAGTGGAGGAATGCCTGATGAGATCCAAATGAACTGTGATAAACAGTACGCCTTGGGGCCATGAAATAAGAAAATCCAGCAACCAGACCATAACTGTCCTTTTTCTTTTCCTGCCAAGTGTCAGAGCAGCAGGTGGTTAGAAAGGCTCAGGGGTCATTTAGGATGAGTGACAGCACCATGGCCACATGCCATTCCTGTGTCATCCCACCTGCACCAGAGAATTAAGGAATGGAAAATTTGCAGCCTTAAGGAGATGCCCTAGTTAATTTTGCTGCCCTTGGATTGTCAGACTGGATGGCAAAAACCCAAGATCAAACAGGGAACTTACAGTAAATAATTGATTTTGACCTCCCAGGCTTGCTGAAAGATGTATCCTTGGCATGAGAATGGGAATATCTGAGTTTTAAAATGTATTCAGTATTCAAAACTCTCCACCTACATACATATTGCACCCTGCTAAGGTCCAAGAGCAGACAATATATGCAAGGCTGTGTGTGCAAGGCTGTTGTTTCCCTTGGCTATGGCTACAAATAAGGAAATAATAAACATCCAAGTCTTCCCTCTCTATTTAAGGGTATGGTGATACAAAACCAGCAAACTCCTCTTCATTGTCTTTCTCCCATACCTCTCACAGACTATTTGTTCTTCCTGAAAGATAAGATGCAAACACAGCATGTCTCCACTGACTGGGCTGCTGACTCTTATTTTGCTTCTGTCAAATGATCCCAGTGCTCCAATCCATGAAGGATTGATTAGCCTCTCTTCCTCTGCTCACCTTCCTATCAAAACATGGATTAAAGAAGGATGAATCACCAGGAACGAACTGGGGGAGAGTGTAAGCAGAGTTTTCTGAGGCTAGCAGTGTGCATGTCCACAGCAGCTCCTGTGACTTGCTCCCAGGAGTGGTGATGTGGACACCACACAGCACTTCTGAGACACTGCCCGGGCACACCTGGATCTGCTCATTAAGTTTAAGCATAAGGTTATAACACTTTGGTTTCATCATTACTGTGCTATGCTAAAAGAATTCATGTATCTCCTTAGATTAATTAAATACACTCCTATTTAAAAAAGGCTTATGGACTATTCTGCATAATAATAAATTATGGCAGAGAATAACAGAATATAGATATGAGTCACAACAAAAATCATGTGCATTATTTAATCAAATACCAATAAAACTTGCTTAATTTAATATTCTCAAGGAAGAAGTGTCTATATTTGCAGTTTCTTGGATTGATTCAATTCATTCTCCATAAGCTTTATTTCTGCTCTTAGCAATATGCAGAAAAAAAGTTACTGTGCCCATGTTCTACTGCATTTGCACCCTCTCAGCAGGGATATAAAAGCTATTAAGCTCCCCTGACAGTTTGTCCAATATTTAGATTATTGCTATGTTTTTTTCAAACCAATGGAATGGGGAAATAGAATATCACAAAATACCTTAAAGAAGACACAGAAAGAAACATGATGGTTTTGTCATTATATTCTGACTTACTAAAACACACAAAACATGATATAAAATTATCTGCCTGTCAAAACCAGCTTAGGTAGCAGTAAGTTTAAAAATAAATATGTATATCTAGAAAAAAAATAATTATGCATATGCAGTCAAGGTGAATATTTTCAGATGACTCCCAAATGGTTTCTGTGAATCCTGAAGGTGAGCAAGTGCACTGATAACTGTTCATTTCCCAGATGCTATGGGAAGTCTACAAAAGAGATAAATACAGTTTTCTGGATTTAATTTATACCAAGCTTCTGTGTCCTTTTATGTAAGCAGTGTTTTGCCAACCTGAAGAGAATGAAGTCCAGCTGCTGCTAAGGCCAGTGTCTCTTGCAGATTGTTTACAAGTGTTAGAGACAGGGTTCCCTGCACCTTCTGTGCAGGGGGAAGGAGAAGTTGGTTTTCTACTACTTCTTTTCTGATGGAGGAATCTTGCTCTCTTTTGTATTCCTCCCACAGAGTTTCCCTACAAGGCAGCATGATCCAGCCCTCAGTAATTAAGATGCCCATCCTCTTCCCACAACTTTCAAGCACAAAAGCCTACCCTGACATCAACAGGAAGGAGAAAGTAATATTATTAGTGCTAATTGGTTAGCAACAAATCTCTCTAGGACATATAAAGCCTATTCATAACATGAATCACTTACATAGGGGAACACATAATCGAGCATGAGAACTTCATCAGGAATCCTCAGCAAGCCTGCAACCACTTCAGCACAGACTTCAGCTGGCTACACCCAAATATCCAGTTCATGCTTTGGTGAACTATGATTTAGCAACATTATTTAGATTGTATCTGTGCAAAAAAAAAAGCTGGTCGAAAGAAGAGAGTTGTATATCCCTGTTGTTTCACTTCCACAAAGCAGCAGGCTAACTCCCCAGCATTTCCTGACCTCCAAAGATATGCCTAGATGCAATTTTAGACAAAAACATTGGGAAGGGCAAAAAACTTTGTATGCAGAAACAAAATAACCATTTCTATTTCATTTGTAGACTGAACTCACATAAAAAAGTACTGCCAAATTCTGCTAGAAGTTATTTGGGCTTGACCTTTGGACCAACCTCACTGCAGTCTACATACAGCACAGTTCCTGTCACCTGAAACAAAGGCACCAACCTTCCATAAATTTGAAGGAAGATTGCAGGAATGACACTATTCTGATATAAAACCTTTCAAGTTTTTCTACTGTAATAATTACAAAAATGTGCAATTTCTGTAGTTGTTCTGCTCTAACTACTGAATGATCCCTCTTTCGGAGTAGTATTATTTACAGATCTCTTTCGGTAGATATCTAGTTTATGTCTACATCAATATATTTGTATCTATTTTGTTATATACTGACAACATGTAATTCATAATGTGCTGTACTTCATGACTCTAACTCTTCATCCTTTAATGTGTTTTGCATTTGAAGGTTGTTGACTGAAGCATTCAAACAATTTACAAAGGCAATACACAATGAGTGGGAGCTACTTGCAGCATACTAATTTGTTGGTTTTGAACTAATACTATGTATTGTTTCAGAGTAAATGGATAGGAACCAGGCCTTACCATGACCCTGCCTTCCTTTGGAAAGCTTTTACATTTCAGTGCTCAGATGACCTCCTGGAGCTTCTGCTTTTAGGCTGTCTGCCTAAAACATTCCACTTGAATTGTTAATTTAAACAGGGGATTTGGGGGATACAAAAACATAAAATAGGCCCTAATTTAAATATAATTTAAATTCTAGAAGGTGACAACCAAGTTGGACTTTCAAACCATATTGTGCTGGTGTCCCCTCAGAGTCACACACAGGTTACCATTCTCCTGAGAAACACACTTGCAGGCTGCTCTCCCTTGGTCCCAGTGGAGCCCTTGTCTCCCAGACACGGAGCTGCTCGAGCCCAGGGCCACTCTATTTGTACAAGTGTGTTTGCAAGCTCCCTGAACAAGGGCATGTGCTGTCCCTGTCCCCCCACCACATTTACACCCTCTGTGCCACCTTCAGGCATTTGGCAGTGCAGGTGTGTGTAACCAGCACCTTCTCTATCCTGAGCCACAAAAGTATTTCAAGGTGACCACCCTGAAGTGCTCAAATGCTCTGTCCTTTGCTGATCTCTAGAATGATTGTGAACAGATTTTTTTTCTGGTGCCACAGTGACCTGTTCAAGCTCCCCAGCCTCATCTTTCCTTGGGCATCACACAGCTGATGGGATCAGGGTGTTTGTGATTCACACAGGGATGCAGGGAAAGGAGAGCCTTGCTCCTGCCAGTAGAGTACAGCTGGGATCACAGAGATGCTTCTAGAACCAAGTCCAATGTTTCTTCTCCTTAAGACTGGCCAAGCTTCATGGAGAAAACCTGAGTCTCTGGTAATGATGGAAAATGGGGAGGCTCTTGGAAATGTGGATAGAGGGCCAGTGCACAGAGAGGCAGGTGACGAAGGAGATAACTGGAGTTTTGAGCATGGAGCAGGAACAACTTAATATGCAGAGGACAGTGGTGGAGAGGGTGGTGTTAAGATGGGAAAATTAGGAAGAGGTGGAATATCTGCATGGATGTTGGTCATGAAATGGGAAGAGACTATCTACTACAGGACAGTTTTGTGGTGACCTATATGTTTAAGGGTTCAGAGAGGTATTGCAGAATGAAGATTTGAAAAGGGTTGAGAGGTGGAACAAGAATAGGGGGTGAAATAGTACCGGAAAAGGAGATAATTGACTTAAGAACAGCAAGATGGGAATTACCAGACTTACACTGAGAAATTTCCACTAAGCACAGCAAAGAACATGGGCAGTAACGTTACATGGGCTGGTAATTTTTCAGTGGTAGAAATAAAGATGGACAAGGTCTGAAGGAGCTCAAGCTTTTGGGATGTCATTTTTTGATGTGTCTTAAAAATCTTTAGGAAGTTAATACAATTTTCTTGGCATGATTTCTTGATCCACCAGTTCCATTAGCATTCTGCACAGTAGGAATTAAACTCCAAAAGTGTTTTTTAATTTTACTGTTTTTTGAGCTAACACTTTCCAAGTCCTATTTTGTCTGTTAGTAATCACTTGGGAGATTATTATAACAATTTGTTTTCCATTCATTTAACTTTTAATCACATTGAACAGCAAAAGTAGATTAATAAATTTCAAGACTGTAAATAGTTTTTTCAGTTTCATCATCTAGTTCATGTGCAGAAATATAATCCAAATGCTAAATAAAATATTTAAAATCAGATCTGCCTTCCTGATTTTTTTTTTTTGTTAAAGAAATAAGACATCTCTTTAATATCAAGCTCTGGAAATCTTTAGAAAAACCCTGTATTTTGAACCTAAGGTAAATAATATCAATTTAAGCACATGTAGTCTTTTCAAGGGTCTATCCCATGCATACTGAAGTGCTCACTAAGTTCATGACATGACAGCATAGGTCACACTCCTCCCAGGAAGAGACCAGATGGGACGGGGAGCAAGACACCAGCACTGAACCTTGTAAGGGTAGGTCCACCATAACTAAAGGACTGACACTTTTGGTGCAAAAAGAAGGCAAAGAAAGAGGAAATAAACTAAGGGAGATGGCAACTACTGGACTTGGAATGGGGATTAGAGTTACAAGTAAAAGTAAGGAATTCAGTGGGAGACACTGAGCACTGAAACAACTTAAAAGGTCAGCAACCTTTTCCATGTGCTCTGACACTGACACCAAGACCGAGGCCATCAGTTTAATCTCTTAGAATGAAACTGGAAATGAAGCTGTGAATAAGTTATAAGTCCTGGAAATCAAATCAAAGAGAAAGAAAGGGAGAAAATCCAACGTCTTGACAGAAGCCAAACAGGTGGGGAAAAAAAAATAATTTCTGCTCAAAAATTTTTTGCTCAAAATCCAGGACAGTCTCTGCATGTCAGGTCATCACTGTATGACCTACCAGGTCACCTTAGCCAAATTCAGCTCTGAGAAGGAGACCCTCGTCCACCTGAGGCAAGGCTTACAGAGCTCACAAGACAGCCAGTCCCATGATATAACAGCTGTCACAAAACATCTGAGTTTGAAGTCAATATAGGCAATTTAAGCTGTTGGAGAAGTACAGAGGATGCAGCCTTAGAGAAATGCTTATATATAGCTCCTTTCTGTCTCTCCATATGGAGATGCACAGGCACAGCAGTTCAAGCTTCCCTTGCCTAAGCCAGGCGGTGTCCCTCGGCGGTAATACAAGATAACTTACATGAGAAAAGGAAAAACTGTTTTCAAGTCTATATTTTCAGCCTTCTCTGCTGTGGGAGTCATGAATTATGCTAACATATTCACTAGCAAGCAGAGTGAGAGCACTAAATTAATTTCTCATAAGAAAACAGTCATAAGATAGGAAAAGATCTCCAGTCACTTTCTGTACAACTTCAGTTCTGTAGAAGTCAGTGATTTTTAGGTGATTTATGTATAACTTTTTTACATAAAAGAGATACAACACAGATCCTGGGAAAGGTTTTGTAGGTATTTGCCCAAACATTTCAGAAAATATCATGAGGAGGATATCACTGAAGGATTTACGTGGCTATTCCACAAGTGGAAGTAAAAATGATTGCTTGAGAACTTTAGCTGAGAAATATTGAAATGAAATGGAAGATCAAAACCAGACTTTCCAAGTAAAGACTGTGTTGAAGAAGTGAAGGATAAGAAACAGTGAAGGATAGTTCCCACCCTATAAAACATGTTAGGCAAAGCCTGTTTTAGAGGACAAATACTTTTCTGGGATTAAGGTGTATTCTACATCAACAATTTCTTTTCTCAGAAAAGATAATTTAGGTGAAGATGATCATATCAATGATTTAATGCTCTTTAATTCTACTGAATAATTTAAGATGAAGACAACATTTTCCCTTCAAGCTGCTACTTGCATCCTTTGATGTAGACCCAGGTCTAAGGAAACTTATCTAACACATGATTATTTTTGGTCATTTCCTTATTGTTTCAAGGAGCAGATTATGATACATTTTCAGCACTGTTATTTGGTTTATAAACAAAATAATCACAAGCCCACTATTAAATAAATAGTAAGCTTCCTAATAATTTCAAATGCTTTATGTTAATGTCCAAAAGGAGTAAAAAGCACTTAGAGCTCTCAGAAAGTTCCCAGCAGTTAAACTGAGAATACAGCTCAGCTTCCTTGCTTGGGTCAATGTACTGATTACTGGGGAGTTGCAGGCATTTACATCAATGGCATTTACATCAATGGCCCAGCTGAGACTCCATTTTAAATGGATAGTAGCATCAGGCCCATGTTTTACCTAATTCCCTAGAGAGATAACAAAAACCCATAATGTTCATGTGCAGAAGGGTCTGGTTTGTTTGTTTTTTTTTTAATATCACGGAATTCCTCAAACTGACAAAAATAATATGCAATAATAATGTAAATGAAAATCACATAGGCACGGTATGTACGTTTACAAGGCTTGTTGTGAACCTGTTTCTTCATCACCCCACTGCCACACTCTGAAGCCAATCCACTGCAGCAGCAGGACTAGCCTGGAATAACTAAGCAGTACAGCAAGTACCATACACTGAATTTTTCCCCAACACCTTCTGGCAGAACCGATTCATCATCCTGTTGTGTTAACATTGAATCAAAATGGTAACTGAAATGTTTGTGTTATTAACTACTTTGCTGATAGGAAGGGAAAGTATTTGATATAAGAAGTGTGTAAAGGCAGCTACACATGGATAGATTAAAGGGAGCAGATTCTAACCCCAAGGACTCAGAGGATGAAACCTAGATTAAAAGTTATGCTAATATAGTAATAAAGAAATATTGTGGAAAAAAAGATAGCCATTCAATAAGGGAATGTGCAAAATTCTGCAGTGAGTCAGAGTTTAGCAACAATATACACAATATAAAGAATAAGTGGATATCTCACACTGTTGCAGAAAGTTTTGAGGACTATAGTGAAATTCAAATTCAACCTCAGTTCACAACATAGTGCTGTTGCAAAAGAGAAAAACGTTGTACTGAGAAATATAAACAAGGGTAACATTTATAGACAGATGATGTAATCCTCTTGTTATTCTTAGCGCTGGTAAGGTCTCAACTGGAGTGTTTTGTCCAGTTTTGGGCATTATATTTCAAGAAAGATGTGTATCAGATGAAGCCTTCAGATGAGAGTAACTAAAATTCTATGAAACAGAACCCACAGGCAGGATTGAGCAATTTCAGGTTGTTTACCACAGAAAATGGAATACCAAACATGACACAATAATTACCTTTGAATCTTTAAAACACTACTTCAAAGAAGAAAGGGAAGTGATGCTCTCCATCTTCACAGAGAATAGAAAAGAAAACAGTAGGCTAAAATGCAGCAGGGAAGATTTAAGATGGGATTAGAACAAACATTTTCACAGTGAAGCACTGCAACAGATTGCTCAGGGGGATGGTAGCTCAGAGCCAGGAGCCACATGCAGTGCCACAACTGGCAGGGCAGAGACCCCCCACCCAGGGCCCATCCCACTGCAAGGAGTCAGGGCAGGCCAGGGGAGGCAGCTCAAGCCAAACTTATCTGGCGAGTTCTGGCAATGCAGCAGATCCAGGGTCAAACCAGCAGGCTGGGATCAGGAGGGCACATGGCCAAGCAAAGCAGGGTTGTGGTACAGCCCAAGCCTGGCATCCTATGGCATTGCTGGGGCATGGACTGATGGGGCTGGGCTGAAATAAGAGCCCTGGGCCCAAGGACAGGAATAGAGATTATTCCATGGGAGGCTGGTCAGGGCTATTCAGGCCACTGATGCCCTCAGGGCTGTGGGACATAGAGGAAAGGTTGGAGGTCTTCAAGGGCAGGCTTCTGGCAGGATGGGCACAGATGTCTCTGACCCAGCCTTGGAGCAGAAGAAGAGTCCAGGTGACCTCTAGGCTTGCCTTCTTTGTTTTGATATCTCAAGTTTGATGCCATAGGTCTGAATTATCAAACAGCTCCTGTGGCCCTTGGTGATGTTCCCCCAGACATCAGGAAGGGTGCCTTGCACAGCATGGAAAGACATCACATCAAAGCTTTTAAAAGTCCTGGATCAAAAAGAAAGTGATATACTCCCCACTTTGGGGCAAATACATAAAACATTGATAATTTACATCCATAGGCTTCTTACTACATTTATTATTTCAGTTATATTGTTACACTGACTACATTTTTAGTTTGGATAATCTGCTTCCACTTCTATGTCCATAAACGTTCTGTATGGTTAATATAAATGCAATGCATGATGAATACTGATGTATTAACTGTTTCTATATAGTAGAAAGTAGATTATTTCTTCAGCTGTGCTTCTTTTGGTCCTGAAGATTTATGGTTTTCAAACTCAGATCACTTGCTCACACAAGTTGCCAAAGAAAGAATATGCATGAATAAATGTCTACTAACAAATCTTGAATTATAGTCAGGCCACACTTCTGTAAAATTAACATCCTTCCAGATGTTACAGAAGTAATTATTCCCTGTACTCACACTGTTAATTTTACTTGTATTTTTATAACTTGTAATCATTTATGTGCTTCTACTTTTTCCTTCCATTTTACTTATGGAGTGCTTTTGCTATAATCTTTATTAGATATACCCAACAAACATGTGCTTCGGGCACCCAGTTAGTGTCTGATGTCACTGATGCTCCCTATATATCACAGCACACTTAAAAAAAAAAAAAAGCCTAGGTCAAGCCCAATTCAAGTATTTCAGGGGTGATACTGGATTACAGAAAACTTTGTCTTCCTCTGAATGGAGGCAAATAGCATGCATCTTCCTGTGATGCGTTTTTAGTTTGTGCTTATCTCCAGATGGAAGGGAGAGAGACATTGCATGTAGCTGGACTGGCTCACATGTGGGAGGCACTCAAAAGACTTATTTGCGAGTGTAGGGAATACTGGACGCTTTACTGAAGAAATCGAGTGGCTGAAGCTTTTAGGCCTGGCATTCCTGATTGGAGTTCTAAGTTTGTTCATACTTTCATGGTGTCCTGAATGAATTTTTGAGTTGATGTTTATGTTGAAAAAGGAGACCGATGTTTTGCGATTACCGGCATGTGCAATCGCATGTTTTAACCAGGTAACCACTAAAAATCAGGAGGAAATCTTTTTTAGGAGTAGGGGAATTACTTTAACTATATTTTTTCAGGGATCAATGAGGCAAGAATATTTATAATAGCTTTTTCCTTTCCAGAGAATTGGCAACAGATTAAGCATTGGGGAAGAAAGCTGGAGAGACAGGGACAAAGGTTGTAAGGTTCATCTCATAGTTTGCTGAAGCCATTTCTGCTCTCAGGGTGAGTGCAAGAGTTCCTTTGTTTCCAGCATCACTCAGCAGCCAGGACTGATTACAAGTATCCTGGTTCTGTCTGTTGTTGCTCTCACTCACTCAGATTTTGTATAGCTAATGTAGAAGACCGGAGCAAACCCCTTCTGTCAAAGGAAACAGATCAGCATCTTTCCACACTACCTAATATTCAGACAGTCTCTGTCAAAGAAACCTAAGAATATGAGGGGAAGTCAGTACCACAACACGTGTTTTCAGTTACTAAGAAAACCAAAGGGCAGGGAGTGGTTTTGGATCTAATGGCAATTGATAGTCAATATGTATGGAAAGCAGACTGCAGTCCTCTCACGTAACTGCAAGAAACCAGAATTTAAAAGCTTTATCAGTTCATGCTGACAACCCAGGAAATACAGTCACGGGTTTTACTATGGATTCAGAAAAGTACCTACATACTTCTGACAGCACTTAAAGGCGTGACTTCTTTTAGCCATTTAATAGAGAGAGGAAAATGGATTTGTGCATTTCTATTATCAGTGGAAGACAACCAGGTTACTGTGCTGATGTGACTAGTTAGATGCATTGATGAGATTGATTCACTGCAGATCTTAGGAAAGGACCTCTCGCTCATCCTAATTATCAGAGTTGGACAAAGGTTTACATACTGAAGACTACTTAGTTGCATAATTCTTATGTGGGATCATGTGGAGAATTAATAGAGCACTGGTTATGGCACTGCTATTATACTGGTATAGCCAGCTTTATTTCCCAGCTGATAACTTTAATTCAGATGAGGTTAGGCCACAGATGTGAGCAAGGCAATAGATTACACTGAGGTAATCAAAAGTGGATGTGGAGAAAAAAAAGTGGAAGAAAAAAGTTCTGAATCAGAATCACAGAGCTATCTAGCTTGGAAGGGACCCCCTGAGGGTCTGAAGGAGCTGGTACAGTTCAAATGGAAGTTAAAGATTCAAGAAGAAATTTGTGGTTAAAGATCTATTGGCTTTTTGCAACAGAACGATATTATTTTTAAGTCTCTTAGGTACCATAACTTACTTATCTATGAATCTGCTCCTAAAACAAGAAGTGTTACAGGATTTAACCTTGGTGGGACAAACTTCATTGACCCTTGACTTCAACACTCTCATCATAGTACTGCTTCCAAAATCTGTCTCATAGGAAATTGGGACAAACACTCTATTTAGGGACAATTCTGTTCAGGTATTTTATTTGTTGTTCTTCTATCGCTTCATTTCTTTTCCTAACACAGAATTAAAATGAGTATTTGAGAAAATCATCTGTTGTTAGAGTTTGTTTCTCCCTCTAAAGTCATCAGATTCCAGATCTGCTACTAAACTTGCATACTGTGAAAATTGTTTATGTGGTTTTAAAGGTCATTTTGATGTCACAGTAGATTTTATATTTAGTAGAGAAACAAATAAATAGTGCTTTAGCCAAAAAAAGTACTATTTTCATACATGCACTTTCCCTAACAAAACATTATTCCTGTCAGTAGGATTGCCTGAAAAGACAAGTTTTGACAAAGATTCTGTAAAATATCACTGGAATTGTCTTAGTGTTATTTAAACAAAAATGTGCCTGGATTTATCGTACGGAAACAACAAGCATTGGATTCCATGCAGAGAGAATTATTTACTGTTCCCGTGGCTCCATCTTGTGGCGATCAAACCTCCCGCACCAGTCCTTTGTCAGCACCGTGTCATCCACCGTCTGAGCACTCCGAGGTGTTACTTACACTGTCACCAGCTCAGAAAGGTCAAAACAGCTTTAGTCTTAGTGATGTCTCCTGCAAGTCAAGACCCGCATGATCTCGTTCTTGTGAGAACTTCTCAAGGTGAGGAGCATTTAATGTGCTTTACATAAGACCCTTCACTTACCTGTGAGCAGACAGACCAAAACCAAGTTATTTTTTTCTCCCGCTATATTTACAAAACAGGAAGAAGAAACTCATACCTTATAGACACATTAATTCCAAATATATCAGAAAATCAGAATTTGATGCCAGGCTTTCTGAACCACACAGACCACGCAGCGAGTCCTGCAGCAGCTTTCACTACGTGTGATTGAACTAAAGCATGTCTTGGACTGAAACATTGAAAATCTAGTGTAGATCATTTTGAAACCTCTTTTACAATTGCATTACAGTTCTAGGGTCCATTTTAATTGATATGACATCCCTTAAGCATGATTTTGACATACCTGCTTCTGAAGTACATGTTTTCTGCAGGTTGCATTATTAATTATATATTCATTGCTATTCACCTCCCCTTTTCTGTTGGCCAGCTGTAGACTGAAAGACAGACAGATAAACAAAAGAGTTGTTTGTTTTTTTTCCAGTATTCAAGTTGTAGCTTTATTCCCTAACTGGACACTTACAGGGATTTGGGCAACTATCAAACTAGTCTCAAAGTAATAAACATATTCCTGGCCTACTGATCTTACAAAAAGCTTCTCATTTCATGAAATGCTCCCTTGTTAAGTCCAGCAAACTTTTGGTTGTAATCCATTCAGAGGAAAACTTTATATTAGTTTGTGCTATTGCTTGATCCTGCTTAGGTTAGTACTTAATTAGGTCACTAGAACTTTTTGGTACTGGTAGCAAGAGGCTTTTGGAACTTACACTGAATCCAAATATGCCTTGGTTTTCCTAGGTAGGTACTGGAAAGGCCCCATTTTCTGATGAAACTGGATTGATTGATAAGTGTCTTCTCTCACCTTTAGCTTCATTTTCTTTGCTTTCCTTCCTGAAACAAAAGAGCTTTGTTTTACTTTATCTAAGAATTGTCCCCTCAAAAATCTGTGATCCCTGAAAGCTGTTCTACATATATTTATTTCTTCATTATTAAGCACATCAGTCATGTATACAGTTGCTGTAAGACTCTGGTATTTCAACTCGCTGTAAATAGTTTAGGGTAAGAATAAACTTTTTGTTATTTTTGGTGATGCATCATGCAATATGGACAGCACCTCAAGCATTAAGATTGAAATGCAACCACATATATGTTTTAATTATTCATAATTCAGACAGCTTTTCCTTTGTTAATGATTTGAGTCTTTTCTTCCACATATACTATACTTTTATTTATGTCACATTTGCCAGCTTTTTTACCAGCTTTTTTATGTTTTTTTCCAATTGACTTAAGCATTATTTCTACACCACTGCTGAAACCAGGAAGATTGTCGGTTTGCTTTCCCAAAGGCCTCAACCATATCCAAAGTCATGTGCTGGAAATGTTTGGGGAATGCTAGTTTTCTGTCAAACTGGAAAAAAAGATAAAAATGGTTTCATGACATGGCATTTAATTTTCTCTCTGAAACATATCTCGATGATATACAGTATGTCATAACTATGTGTGAACTCAGCACATTACATTGAAGCATTTCGGTACGTAAGACAAAGAATAATTTTTTTTTTTAAATCACAGTTTTACCATAACCAGACAGGTCCAGAGGTATTCAGTGATTCTCCACATTTTAAAAAATTATTTATAAGGCAACCTTGCTGTTTCATCTGTAGTTTCAAAATGGTTCAGTTGGCAAGAATTGAGCTCGATGGCCTTCTGTATTTATTTTCCTCTTGATGCAAAAGAATGAAGTGCTGATCTGTGTGTCTTCATACTAAAGGATGGGATTGGGGTGGGGTGATTGCGCTTTTTTATATGTTACTTGTTGCTAAACAATTTGGAATAATTTTTCCTTACTTAAATACTGCACCCACATCTATCAGCTCAATGAGAATTTATCCATAAAATTCCAGAAGCTCCCTTATGAGAAAAGTATACTAATGGCTCTGGCTCTAATTTTGTAGTTGCCGCACATCTTTTTGAGCTGTTTTCATCTTTTTTTTTTTCCTAGCTTGTATTCCTTCCTTCAGCTGTTCTGTTGTGGTGATCTTCTTGTTTTAAACTTTTCAAAGAGAAGAACTGAAGCAGTCTCCAAATTTCTGCAAGAAAACCCTTCTGGGTTACTGTTTTCTTTGGGTTTATTTCTGACAAGATGATAAATATGTTCAAAATATATTTTTACTTTGAGTTCAGTATAGTTTCAGCATAAATGTTAACACAGTAATAACAACACAATTTACACATTGGGAGAGCAGAGATGTTTGACTATGTATATTTACTTCTGCTATAGTACTCTTAATAGCATAGTTTTCAGCCTGAGTCAATGTGATTGCTTTCAATGCTGTGTGTTCAGCAGGTCTATTATTCAGCTAATAAAAGTGAGGATATGCAGAATACTGATATGCCAGTGATAAACACAAGGGTGTGTTTGTGAGTGTGGAACCTGAGGCACTGTCCTTGATGATCCGTGGGGACGAGTGTTTTCAGGGATTGCCACAGCAGGTTTAACACGAGCTGGAAGCCAGCGTGGAGGACAAAGATCCGATGGATTTAGCCTGCACACAGCGCATCAGCAGCTCCCTGTGCCTGGCCGCCAGCCTGGTTTCATCCTGTGTGTCCCTGAGGGGACACAGGACATGGGCTGTGATGGCAGCGCAGGGAGGTCCCAAGGGACCACACGGAAGGAGCGGACAGTCTTAAACTGCACCAGGGGAGGTTCAGGTTGGACCTCAGGGGAGTTTCTTCACAGAAAAGTTGATTAGACATTGGAATGGGCTGCCCAGGCAGGTGGTGCAGTCACCACCCCTGGAGGTGTTTAAGGAAAGAATGGATTTGGCGCTTGGTGCCGTGGTCTAGCTGACCTCGTGGTGGTGGGTCACAGGTTGGAATCCAAGAGGTCTTTTTCAACCCAATTGATTCTCTGATTTTGTGACCACCCACCTGCAAGGCTCAATTTTCCCACATATTTTAAGAGTGTGATGTATTTTATAAAAATGATGAAGTGCTGATCTGTGTATCTTCAAACTAAAGGATGGGATTGGGGTGTGGGGATTTTTTTTCATATGTTACTTGTTGCTAAACGACTTGGAATAATTCTTCATTATTTAAATCTTGCACCCACATCTATCACTTCAATGAGAATTTACCTATAAACTTCTGGAAACTCCCTTAAGAGAGAAATGTAGCAATGGTTCTGGCTCTAACTTGGTAGTTGCCTCACATCGTTTTGAGCTGTTTTCATCCTCTTTTTTGTTCCCCTAGCTCATATTCCTTCCTTCAGTTGTTCTATTACAGTGATTTTCTTGCTCCGAAAGGAGCTCTAAGGGACCGGGACATACAATTCGCCTACGTTGGGGAATTTCGCCTCAGGAGCGGCGGGGCGGGGCCGGGGCGCGCGCCCGCCCCTCACGGCCACCTTGGCCCCGCCCTTTCCTCTTCTCTCCTCCCATTGGCTCCTCCGCGCCCGCTCTCCACCAATCCCCAGCCGCGTTCGGCAGCGCCGCTCCTTCCCCTTCCCGCGCCCGCTGCCGCCGGCGCAGCCGTTAGACCCGCCCCTCCTTAGGCCCGCCCCCTCAACGGACGGCCCGTTATTGGCGGGCGCGGGCTGGGGCGGGGCCGGGGCCATGGCCGCCGCGGGGGCTGCGCGGCGCGCAAGGTGCCAGCGGGGCGGGGGCTGAGGGCGCGGGGCGGGCTCGTCCGCGGCCTCACAGACCCGGCTGTACCCGGATGGGGTGAGGGGAGCTGCGGGGGTCTCTCTCCCCATCCAGTAACGACTCCCGCGAGCGGTCGGGCCTTCCGGGGCCCACCCGGCTCCCAGCGGGGCGCGGTGTCCAGCTCTGAGCGAGTCTCGCATGGAGCTTCTGGAGCGGGTCCGGCGGAGCGCAGCGAGGATGGTTGGGGGACTGGAGCATCTCTTACGGGGGAAGGCTGAGGGAGCTGGGTCCGCTCAGCCTCGAGAAGAGACGGCTGAGAGGGCACCTCATCAATGTGTATAAATATCTAAAGGGGGGAACAGGTTGCACAGAGAGGGTGTGGAGTCTCCCTCACTGGAGGTATTCCAGAACCGTCTGGACACGATCCTGTGCCATGTGCTCTGGGATGACCCTGCTTGAGCAGGGAGGTTAGACCAGAGGACCCACTGTGGTCCCTCCCAGCCTGACCCATCCTGTGACTCTGGGAGTGTGTGAGGGTTCTTCCACCCTGTGTGCACGTGGTGTGCGATCCTTAAAGTCCCCAAGGTTCAGGTGGGTATTTGTTGAGTTTGTACATCAGCTCTTGGACGTGTCAGTAAGTGAATCACTGTATCTATAGAATGCTGTGGAAATTATCAAAGCATCATGCTTTGTAAAGGCACATTTTGTGAAATGAAACCTACAAGTTTAAGGCCCTGGTGGCAGCAGTTACCCCCTCCTTGGCCTGGGAGCTGTAAATTGCCTTGGACTGATCCACTTCTGCAAAAGTTCTTAGAACTGGGGGGCAATGGTAGTCTTCAAGTATGTTGTGAAAGTACTTCATGAAAATCAAAGTGTATTTCTGTAATCAACAGGGTTTGTCCTCTGGAAGGCTGTCAGGAGCAGTTAAGCTAACAAATGGAAGAAAACAGTAAGACTTTGATCACAAATACTGTTTAAGATTGAGTGCATGTGTGAGTGTTTGGGAATCTTATACTTGTCACACTGCACAACTAACCAAAATTTGTTGTATATGTAAAGAAAAGGTTTTAGCTGAAAGTCAGTATGGCCAGGTTCTAAGCAGCCCATTAACAGACAGACACAAACTGAATAGAAATTTTGCATGCAAAAATAGAGAGTTGACTCTGCATATGTTTTATTTGTAGTAGATTGAATTTTTATAATTGCTAGCTGTATGTAAGATTGTTGAATGGAGACTGAATTTGCTTTTGACTTCAGCTGTTATTGTCGGCTAAATGTGTTTGTTGCAGCCATGCAAAGTTTTCAGAAAGTGAAAGTTATTTTTTTCTTGATAAAATTTTTCAGGGTTGGCTTAAGGAGAGGATGTTATTCTGATGCAGAATTCTTTTCCACCGACTCTGACAATCAGGTAATTAAGTGACATTTTAATACAATCTGTTATCTAAAGAGAAGGGAAATTGTAATACCATGAGTAATAGAAGAAAAGCAGGTTAATCTGAACCTGAAATAGCTCCTGCAAAGCAAGAGAGTCTGTACTGCACCTTGCAGATTCAAGCAAGTTGGTTTTGTGTGCAGTGACTTTGGCTCTGACAAATCTCATTAAAGCACGGGATACATTTTGCAAACACAAATGTGCTGCTTGTGGACGGGGGCTGATCTTGGCAGAACAGACACACTTGTTAAGTTTTTGTGCTGAAAAGAGCACAAAGAGTGGTATGGAGTCAGTGCTGCAGCACTGGGATTTGTGTAGTGCTGAACCAATTGTCTCCAAAGTACAAATAGGCTGTAGATAATAGTTTAACTGTACATGGAAATAAGAATTAGAAAAAACACACATGCAGTTACCAAGACACAAAATCCAGCAAATGGACATGGTGCAACAACACAATTTAGTTATTTTGTGAAATGTACATGTTTGCAAAAGTCCATATAATTGTAAAGTAGTATATGGAAAACTTCTTTCTGGTTATCAGTTGTTCTTTGTCAGGTGACAGAGTGGAGATTACTCCCCTCAAACCTGAGTTTACTGAAAGAAAACAGTGGTACTCATTTTCTGACTGCAGTGTTCTTTGTGCAGGTTGATGCTATCCATGATGGACTTGACCAGTGTGCAGCTTTACTGAAGAATTTCATACAAAATGGGGCTACAGGTTGTAGCTATTGAAAATGCAAGTTACATTTTTAGGTTTCGTAATACTCTCTTGATTTGTTTTGTTGACTGTTTTTTCTTTCAACTAATACTAGGAAAGGAGGCTATCCATAAACCACCTGGGAAAGCACCTACTTCCAAGCCTTTGCTAAACAAAGGAAATACTTCCAAGAAGAAGGGGTTAGCAAGAAATGTTACTCCTGCCCCTGTCCGAAAAGAAATTCGTAAGTGGGCTTTCTTGGGCTTGATTTTTTTCTTGAACAACGTTAAAAGACTCCTCAACTTACTGAGATACGGCAAGGCTTCAAATAATTGTTGCCATTTGTTATGGGCCGATCCCAGGCTGAATCCACAAAAGGGTGTAGACATAAATTACTGTTTCTTAAAACCTTAAATGTTTAATAAACAGTTACTGAAATTCACAAATGTTTGAGTTACATGTATAAGAAAGAAAGTTGAGTGCATTTACGAATCTGCCAGACAACACAATGGGTTTGTGTAGCTCGAGAAGACAGGCAACTTCAGGTGGGTTTTTGTTCTTTATTTCTCTGCAGTGCCAATATCAAATAGAAAATTTCCTTCGTCCACCACACCTTCTGCTAAGAAAGAACTTTCCAGTGCAGCACAGAATCAGATGGTTCAACCTATTCATGTGCCTTGCAGTCAACAGTCTCCTGTGATGTATCAGAAACTATGTGAGCATGTGGAAACTCAGATGTCTCTGATAACTGGCCAACCACCACAGGATAGTAATGAAATTCCTACTATAACTCCTTCTCCTACCTCAAATCAGGGTTAGTGGAACTATTAATGTAGAGCTGACTATTTAACTGCAAGAGTTTTGCCCCAAATTTCCCTGATCTCTGCTGTTTTCTTTCAGGATGTCAAAATGTTGCAGCTTTTAATTATCTGTTACCTACGTCCACATCAGGACTGTCCCTGCAGCATTCAGCTAATCCCTTGACTACTCAGTCAGTAAGTAGAAGTTTGATTCTAACTATTAATAAACATACTGAATTAGCACTGCCTATTTATTTATACATTTAATTTTGTCAGTTTTCCTAATGCTTTTCCTTTAAAAAAATTGCATATTTCAATCTGTAACGATGAACAAAATAAATAGAGAAAATATCACTTTTCAAAACACATCTTGTATAGACACCAAAAAATGGAATTAGAGGCATTTCAACTGGCTGCTTGTTTCTGAATGGGGAATTCTGTAATGGACAATAAACATGGAAGGTGCAGGAAATTACTGATTACTGTTAATGGCATTCTCAGTAATGCACATTAGGATCATTAACCAACTCCTGATAGAAGAAATCATATATCAAATGGAGCTTTTCCCTGCCAATGATCAAGTTAATAATTTCTTCAGACAGTCTGTATTATCTTACAGGCACATGTTAAAATGCCTGTGTATTTCAGGGTATAGAATAGAACTAATGGAGAGAACCAGCTGCCACCTCAGGAAATGTGGTAGAGGGCTTGCACCTTGAATCTGTAAGACTGTAGACTTACCTTCCATCTGCGGGCAGTCCATGTGTAGCTAGTGCTGGCCTTGACTTTTGAAATTCATCTGCTTAAAATCTTGAAAGGTAACAGTGTTGTCCTTTTTTTTTTTTATTCTTTCTTCCCTGTTCTGGATGGATTCAAGAAACACCGCTGAGGTTTTTTTCTTTATAGAACACTTGAAAAAGAACTGTGCTTTAATGTTGCCAGTAACATTTAAGATAAAGACAATCTAAACCAGATTTACATTTTAATTACTCCTTATTATAGAGGAAAATTATTCAGTTAATAATTTGTTCTTATAACTAGTAAAGAATGATCGAGACTACATTGAGTCAGACAAGAGTAGTGTTGTTTGTTTTTGGTTTTTTTTAAAGATTTAGAAATTATGTTAATTTTTTGTTTAATTTGAATATTCTTTATGCAGGGTGTTCCTGTAGATAGTGCCAGTGAATGTGTGCCAGAGATGGGAGGACCTGTGGTTTTCCCAGTAGTTTCTGCTGCTCCTGCTGTACAAGTGCAGTCTGGCACTGCTCTTCCTAGTGTGGTCCCTTGTATAGCACCAGTTCCTTCGATCCCTACAGTGCCTACATTGATCCCAGCATCTTCTGCCAGAGAGATGACCCCAAGCCAAGAGCACCAGACCAAAGAAGCAGATTTGATAAGGTGCATACAAGCTCACCTGGCCCTGTTACAATCACGGGAGGGACTGAATGGCAGCACTGAACAGAGGTGCCATCAGCATTGTCCAGCACAACATGATGGCTCAAGTGACACGGAGGAGGATACTCCTGAAGAGCACAGTGAGGATATGGTCAGTGAGGAAGATGAATTGAATGTCCTTGACATAGCTCCAGTGAGAGATACAGGCTGTAGGACAAGTTGTGTGAAGAAAGTTCTTAAATCTAGAAGAGAAAATCCAGAAGAAACAGCCCATAAAGTTATGACTGTAAAATATCTTTTGGGTGAACTCAGAGAACTGATAACAGATCAAGGTGAGGACATTTTTGTTGTGCAGTGGAGTTATTACGTACAAATAACACAAGAGCTCTGTTAAATGTGAGCACTTCAGTTTCTGCAAGTTGTGTGTGTCAGATGGTGTGTGACATCTTAGCATGGTTTTCCACAAGAGCAATACCTTCAGGTTTCACTCTGCATAAGTATTAAATTTGTTTTTGGACTATTTTAACATTATCATAACATCTGGGGTAAGGATTGTTCCTATTTCATATACAGACCTTTCTCCTGAGAGAGGGCCCAGTGTGGACATGTTGCAACAGCAGTCCCACCAAGGCTGGTTGGAGAGATGCTGACTTGTGTTCTATTGAGGATGTAAAGCATAGTTTTCATAGTCAAGCATAGCAATTTTAAATAAATATAGTTAAAGATTAGATTTTCTTGGGAAAAAAAATGTAGATACTAGTAAAATACTTTGTAGATTGCTTAATCACATGTAAAATATTACTGTCATATTGCAGCTTTATAGGTTTATTGAATGTCCTTTTTTCCCTCACCTCTTGCAGATGATTCAGAAATGCTGAGGTTGATGAGTGAAATAGAAGGTTGCATATCATTGCTCCCAGCTGTAGTGGGAAGTACAAACATCCAAGCTGAAATAGCACTGGCTTTACAGCCTCTCAGGAGTGAAAATGCCCAGCTGCGCAGGTCAGGAACTGTCAGCGATCCTGTGCTTACTGCAGATGTGCCTAAAGCATCTTTAATTGGCCTCTTCTAAATTGCCTGTGTTCTATCATTGTCATGGTAGACATGTTAGGGCTCTTCCCTATTTATGTACTAGAAAGTGTGTTGGTAAGGCTGTATACCTTAAAAATAAATAACTAACACACAGCAAGTCTTCAGTTAATACCGATGTCTTAATAGTGTCGGTTATCTCATGATTGGGCCTTTGGCTGGGTGGGATCAATGCACTGTATCAACATAGTTAGCCTGCTCATATTCTTTTTGTAGACCATTCTCAAATGCAAAAGTGTCTCTCATTTCAGGGGAGCTCTCAAATGCATTACTGAGTAGCACTTGACTTCAGAACAGGGGGAAGGATATATACCAGAATGTGCAAAGGGTCTTTTGTGTTGAAGAAGTACATGTTATTAGAACTTTTTTATATTTCTGAAACATTCCATGACATTTAATTCTCAGTAGCAACTTTTTACCAAACTAATTTAAAGTGCAGTGCTTTTGAGCTAATTCTAATACTTCTGAATTTGTGCTTTTTCACAATTCACATTTAGGAGACTAAGAATATTAAACCAGAAACTCAGGGAACAAGACACCAGTGAGAAGAAATCTGGACAGAGCTGCAATTATGAATGTAAAGTACTGATAACCTTGTTTGTCAGGGGGATATTTGTTACAGCTTTATTTCAATAGATACTGTTATTTTTTATTTCTATATTTGTATCTTCCTATGTCTGTATGTATTGCAGCCTTTAGTGGCAACCAAACTAAGTGTTGTGGGTCTAATCATGCAGCTGCATTTGCATGGACTGTTGGACCTCTTTAGGCTCCACAGTCAGACTTGGCTCTTCAGCTGCCAAGCAGATTATTTTTCCTTATGTGCCTCTTAAAATGAAGATGACAGATAATTAAGAAGAAAGCTTGAGCTTTATCTTGCTGCTGCAAGATACAATCTATTTGTAACCAAAATGCATATTACCAAGATTATTTAAAAACTTAGTTTGGTTTAGCAATTCAAACTACCATACAAAACACTTAAAGTTTTTATGTTTTACTTTTGGTAGTAGTTTCTTTGCAGTCCTTGAATATGATGCTCCAGAGTCAATTGAAAGAATCGCAGAAAGGCCTTGATTCACTGCAGGCTAAAAATGAAGAACTTCTTAAAATAGTAGAAAGTCAGAAGGAAGAAAATAAACATCTTGCAAAAGTTATTCAAGATAAAGAAGAAGAATTGCTTGAAAACAAACAGCATTATGACATTCATTCCACCAAGCTCAAGATTGGTACGTGTTTTCAATTTGGTTATTCTTTGTTTAATGTTTTAGAACTAAAATAATTAGGTAAATTCTTCTTGGCATTTCAGAAGTGGAAGAAGCATTAGGAAGTGTGAAGAGCCTTCAGTTTAAGCTGGAAGCTTCAGAGAAAGAAAATAAGATTTTGGGCATAACATTACGTCAGCGGGATGCCGAGGTTAAGAGACTGCGGGAATTAACCAGGTGGCTAAGCCTTTTTTTTTGCCTCTTGACATTGGTCTTTTTTGGTTTTTTTTTTCTTTTTTTTCCCTAGTTTTTTCTTTTTTTTTATGCTGTGGATTACTGTAATCTTAGTATCTTGGTGGTAAGAGGTAACACAGGCTAAAACTTCTCTTGGTAGTTACTTTTGTAGCAATGGTGATATAATTTTGTTTAAACAGAGTTGTCATATTCCATGACTTGAATTCTGTGGTAAAGTAAAATAATATTTGCAGTAACTTGTGTGAAGTTTTAACTCTTAATAGCAGATCTGGCAATAAATTGTTCCATGGGAAGGGCAAGGACCTGAAAACATACTGATACTTCCTTTGAAGGTGTAGAATTTGGAAACTAACTCTTAACCTGAATTTTTTTTTACACTGGTTTAGATATTGGTCTAGTTTTGAGAACAACTGGCAGAGAAGATCTACCTTCAGGACCCACAGCAAGCTCTTCCTGTGGGAATGAGCAGTCCTTTCTTTAACTGTACAAACATTTGAAGTAGATTATGCCCAGATATAATTATGGGTAGAGGTAGAAGTTCTTCAATCACTGAATGAAGGTGGTGTTACTCACATTTATTTTTTTTTTAGAACTACTATTGTGAATTTATTTTGTCACAGTCTTTTATGATAAAAATAGCAGCAAGCTGGGAGACATAAATAGGGTTTTGCAGATGCATAGTGGTATGCACAAAAAATTGGTTTGGACATTCTGTGTACAGGAAACAAAACTGTTGTTTGTCATGCTTATAGTTGGTACTGATGGAAACAGCAGAATATTTTTAATCAACATTTCAAATTATTCAGTAGAATTTTAGACACTTCTGTGGCTGCTATACTGACCACCAGATGGTGGTATAATAATGTCTTATTGCTTGTGTTTATGTATCTGCTATAGACTTAAGCATCTAAACATGAATTGCTTTTGATGTACAAAGCAAAAAATTAGAAGAATTATTTCCTTTATAATGTTTTTTATAATATTTTTAGATGTAATCGGAACAATAATTCAGGAAACATTTTGTAGGGATTTTGATAACTTCTTCTATCTGCTTTGAACAGTTTCTTGGCATCAATTTATTTCATTTTATGCCACACAGAGTCAGATAAACCAGGAATAATCTGGAGACCTTCCTTGGGTTGTGCTATTCTAGGTGTTTTATAACCATACTGACCTGAAGAAAAGTTCAAGAAACTTGGAATTGATTCATGTTTGTACTACATTTTATGACAATATGTAGAAAGAGCATTGCCACAGTCTGATAAATCTACTGTTTTGGTCCTATAAAAAAGTTTTTAACTACTCTTTTTAGTGACTAATTTTGAACCTGTTGTATTGATCTTACCTAAACAGAACCTTGCAGGGCAGTATGGCCAAGCTTCTGTCTGACCTCACAGCGGACAACGTTAGACCCAAACCTGAAAAAGCTCTCTCAAAGTCTCTTTTGGAAGACCATGAAAAGCAGATGCAGCCTGAGCCATTTCCTGGGAGTACTGCAGTAATGACTTACCTTAAAAAATTAGAAATGGATCATGTTTTGATAGATACAGATCTTCAATTCGCAAATGAAAGTGGAAACAGGGAAATGCAAAATCTGGCCTATGAAAAGTTTGATGCTGAAGGAAGTAAAATAAACAGTACGTTCATAGAAGAAGGAACATCAGCTCCCAGAGCACTACAAACTTCATTGAACCAAGATGCAGAAACAATTAGTGATTCTGGGACTTTACTAGATGACCAAAACAAGTTGGATGAGACAATTTATATTCCATTGACTAGCAGTGCCTCTAAAAAACAGCAGCCAGTCTCTGACAGAAGTGGTGTGCTACCCCAGAGTAGAGGGGTTTGTAAAACTTTGGATTTCTGTGAGCTCCCAAGTTCTGTACCGCAGTGTGGATGTGAGCTATCAAAGGATCCAACTGTACTGGATAAGTTAAGTGCTGGGTACAGTGTGAAAAAGACTGTGGAAAACACTCTTGAACTTACAGGGGATAAAGCAAAGTTGGAAGGAGACAAAGTCCAAATGAGATCAAAAGTCATTCCAAGTGGAGCTGCAAAAGATTCCACAGATAAACCAGACCAACCTCAGCCTGGTACATACCCTCGTGTGTCAATGCCATTTCCAACAGAGATTTCTCAGAGAAAAGGTAGTAAACCAGCTGATTTTAGTTGCATTTCATTTGATGGTTTATCAGTGAGATCTGAGTGGAGTGCAACTTCTTTCTCAACATTTACTTCTCGAGATGAAGAGGACTTTAAGAATAGTTTAGCAGCCTTGGATGCCAACATAGCCAAGTTACAAAGGACTCTGCAGAGTAACATCAGGAAACAATGATTATGAGGAGGGGAAATGGGCTGCCCTTGTTCGGAAAAATTAGGTTTTTCTAAAGTATATTAATAAGTATGGTGCAGATATGTATATTTGTATGTAATAACTTGTGCTTAGCTGTTTCAGCTATGGATAGAATTTGTTCCTTATTAAGCTGTGGCACTGTTTCCCTTGATGTGTACAACTTGAAATAACTGGCTTTTTATATAAAATATAAATGTTGTTTGTTTTTTTTTTTTAATTATTACTTAGGTTTATACTCTTTACTTGCAAAATTAATTATACTTGAAAATTAAATGTACTTGTTTACTCATGGGGTTTTTTTCCTTCCCCTAAGAACTGTTGTAAGGTGCTATACATGAGCAAAAGGTTCCACAGGTAGAGGCCAGGGAAGAGGTGTCTACAGAGCAGCAGGAATGCTGAGAGTTACAGTTGCTAAGTCAGGATCATGCTATTCCAAAAATAAATGCAGCCATCATATGGGATTTGTAGTGGATGGTAGATCATATAAAATACATGAAGTAATCCTTTTTCACTCATCACTGATAAAACTCAGTTTTCTCTTTGGACCATTTTACTCAAAGGAAGAAGTGTATGGAGAGTTCAGGCGAGAGCAAGAGAAGAACTGTCAAAGTTCTGTTGCTTTCTACAGTTCTGTTTTAGGTTATACTTTTTACTAATGTTTGATTTTTATCTAAAGTAAAAGAATATAGAACCTGTGGATAAACACAGAACAAACAGGACGACACTGAGAAACAGAAGCAGCACAGCTGACACAAAGGAGACAAATTAGGAATTAGTGCAAGCTGGCAAACCAGTGCAGTTAGCAAAGCACCAGAATGTACAGTGTGAGGAAGCCATGGAAATTCCACAGTTGTTGAGATGTCAAACATCTACTGGGCATAAATACAGAGAGTCTGGACTGAATCACCCAGATTGACTCTCACAGGAATGGGAGCGGAAGGGGGAATGATTCCAGTCCGCTGTTCTCCCCACCAGGCCTTTCCACATCTCAGTCTCAAGAATATGCATAATATAAGTGTTTAAGGTACAGGTACAGGAAGGTGGTGTTATTGCCACCATTCTGTTCCCCTTGTGCTCTTAGCAGTGCTTCAGTGCTGTTTTTCAGGGAAAATATCTTTGGAAAAGAAACAGCAATATAAGAACCTGAATTTAAGATTGCTCTTTCTACAGAATTGCTTTTTTTTTTTTTCCTGGAAAACATTGCTGTGCTTCCTGGTACTGTTTTCTTGTATGTTTCCAAGTAGAAGAAAAGTCCCTCATGGTTAGTTGCTTGAATGAACACATTTTAAAGTTAGGATGCTGTCCATGCATTGTGCTGGGAAGCAGTTCTGTGATTATTTTAGTTACTGGTAACTGAGTCATACAAAGGTATGAAGACAACACATACTACAGAAGATGCCAACTGGCACTCCTGCTTCAAAAAAGGAAAGTTAGACTAAATAGTGACTTCAGTGATTTAGAATGCTTTTAAGGCTTGGCCTGGATTTCTTGGTACTCTCCACACTCCTTGTGTTCACATTCAATATAAGGTTGATGGTATGAAAGCTTTAATTAAATATTTACAAGCAGTTTCAGTGCAGAAGCTAAGCAAGATTTAAACTATTATTACGGTGGGGATTAAAGACAAGCTACAATAAATTCTAGTCTTTAAAACTCACAAGAAAGCTGAGGAAAGATGGGAAGAATATTCATTAATAGACAAACTAATTCAGTTTTCTTCTTGCAGCTAGGACTTTCTCCATTTGAAGGAGGGTATTTGTCCTGGCCAAAGATAGTAGGCAGCTGTGTTGTCAAGATACCCAAGCATGTTGTTCTTTGGTTGAGAACATTTATATTCACTTTTGTCTCAATGAGGGAAGATGTTACACCATCTTACTCCTGTCCTGTTCGTTGTCACAAAGTCAGTCCTATCAAAGCAGGAGATGACTACTGGAAAACCCTCTTGGGGATAATGACATATGAGCAGGTTTGAAATGTGTATCCGCTTGCAAGGAGGAGAAGCTCAGAAGAAGAAAGAGGAAGGAGACAACGTCTTTAATGTGGTTCTTTGTTTTGTACTCAAACATGTCAATCAGAACTATAGCATCCTAATGAATTATAAAACTTCCCATGTATGGGCATTATGAATGTGCACTGTTGTGGAAGCAAAATTCAACAAGATCAAATATCTAAGCCTCTTAAAGCTGGGAAAGGCTTCTAGGATTCAACCCAAAACAGGGCACTGAATCTGTGGAAATCAGCATAACTGGTGTTCTGATAGCCTCAACAGAAGGCTTACAAACTCAATTCTTTTAATGTGTGTATATAGTAAATAATCCCTACAGAAAATAAAGGAAATCCTAAATTTGCACATTTTGTCACATGTTTTGACCACTCAAATTTGCAGTCTTGCAAGTACATCCTAAATAAGATCCCAAATAATTGAGTAGAAAGAAATTTTTATCTTTGGTGCATAAAACAGTTTAAAAGTTATTCCTGTAATAAGGAGGTAAAATTCACTATGGACCAAAGGCATCACTTTTGTCAACACCAATGCTTGGAACATTGGAGCAGCTCAAGCTGCAGCACATATTTCTGCTCTTCACTGATCAGGATATGATGAATTGGGAGTTACTAGGATTCATCCTTGTTGCACACACATAGTCCTTAGGCCTGTATCTTTCATTGACTGAGTTAAATTCCTGATTTAGGTTACATTCCTGAGTTACATTTAAGAACCTTTCACTGTGATCCAATTGATTGAGCTGCCTGGCTTGATTCCAACGCCAAACTTTGTTTCCCCAGCAGCTAAAAACTGTAACTTTCTATTTGGAAGCAGGACAGACTTTTTACCTGTGTAAATCCAGCAGTCACACCAACCACCCCAATAAGAGCAATACAATCTTCATTTGACTTCTGGTTTTGGACACATCCCTACAATGAGGTAGAGGAGTCAAACTGTATTTACAACAGAATTCAAACTCCCTTTCTGTTTCAGGTTTGTTAAGGATACTTTAGGAGAGCTTGCAAGAGGCAAGAGAATACAATAATGAATTGAGCCACTGTGTCAGCTATACGAGTCATTTTCGTGTTGCACATGAGATTTTGCAGTTGTTTCTAAGGAACAAATAAAAGGTAGTCTTTAAATTCAGTTAGATATATTGTGTCAGAATAGTACAGACCTTCCTCAGAGCTGAGGGATCAGACAAAGGGCAGCCAGCTGTGGAGTCTGTTTCTGTAGCCAGGCTGTCACTCGTGTAAACAGCCATGAGATGTTTGGGGCAGTTCTGAAAGGAACCATCTCCTGTGCGTCTCAAAGCCTGTTCTTCCACACCCACTGTTTTACCAGGATCATGAAAAAAACAGCTTAAGATTTTGTTCCACTGCATTATAAGTACTCATAGTGTATTTTCAGGATTTGCAAAGATCTACAGTTGAACCTTAGGATACCAAATTGAGAAAAGCACAACTAGTTGGGCAGAGGAATTTATCACAGGTGGCTACTTGATCATACAGCTCAACAAGTATTCAGCAGGACTTTCCAGTTTGGCCAGAAAAGCTTGTTTCAGGTTCCATCCATCACTGTATCAGCCTCCAAATAAAAAGGATATATGAAACTGCTCTGCTCAACATGAAATCATTATTCTATGTTCAGCAATAGCTGCTGTGAATCATTTCTTCTGTTGCAAGGATAAACTTAGAAGTAACAGCTCAGCAGCTACAATATCAGTGATCATGATTAGATATTAGGAAAAAATTCTTCACTATGAGGGTGGTGAGACACTGAAACACGTTTCCCAGAGAAGCTGTGGATGCCCTATCCCTGGAGGTGGTCGAGGACAGGTTAGACAATGCTTTGGACAACCTGGTCTAGTGGAAGGTGTCCCTGGCCATGGCAGGGGGTTGGAACAAGATAATCTTTAAGGTCCCTTCCAACCAAACAATTCTGTGATTTTATGTGGCCTCCTCTAGATTTTTCTTGTAAACACAGAAGTTACAGGAGTTTCATTTTTACAAAGCATATTCTGTGAAGTTGACATCTGCACTTCTCAGTGGTGTGAAAAGAAAGGAACTCTTAAAACACATTTCATCAAGCTCTTAACAGTCATTTTCTTTTTATGAACACTTTTCCTTATGGAAAATAGAAAAGATTGGACAATACTCCTGAATACCTGAGTTTAACCTGTATGTAATTCCCTCCTCTGACTTCTTGAGCAATAAATGCCTGTAGTCTAGTGTCCCATTCCAAGAACTGAGGAGTGGTAATGGCTCCCTGCAGACACAGAGGATTGCTGTCTTACTACTGTGTCCAATTCCATCAGAAACTTCATAGGGAATGAAAGATTTGCTGAAGTGAAGCCAGTGCTGCATCTGTGTGTGTAAATAAGCTACCTGGGACACCGATTGTGATCAAGTGGCAACATCATGCAGTTGTGTATGGAAGGAAGGTTTTACAGCTCAATATTTTACAAAATAAATAAATATAAAGAACCCCTAGGGATTTCTGCTGGTGCCTCAAGTACATTTCTTAAGTCACTGACTTACTCAGGCATTCTTAACAAGGGTGATTTTTTTTTCCTTAGAAGGGAAAGAAACATTTCCCTTGTTAGATCAGAGAAACAGATTAAGGAAAAAAAAATTAAAAAACAATCATAGATTTAGTCACTGCAGTGATCCCCAAATAGCACAGAGAAATATTCAAGTTTGAATAGGCCAGCTAGGACAGGTCTGCACACCTGCCACTGCACCAGAACTTACACGGACAGATGAAAAATCTCACGTCAGATTTTGAGTATTAAAGCGGGTGTGAAAAACAATTCAGTCCAAACACAGATTTAGCTCTAAACCATCCTAGGTAGATCAGATGATCTGTCATGATCTGTTTCCAACTAAGCTCAGGCAGGTCATCTCAACTGGTTCTTAATCAAGATTAATGCAAATGGTGTTAGACAAAGTATCCATCTTCCCCAAAATTCAGGGAATCCCTTCCATAATTTCTTTACACAACACAGTGCCTGCAGAGCCTTTGATACAGGGCAGTCAAACTGAGGTCTTGTTGCTGAGCTCACTTCAGCATCTCTGCTTTCAGGTGAAGCTAAGAGTGATTGTAACTTGCATGACTGTTCCTATGATTTAGCTGTAACCAGCTGGAGCCTGAACAGAACAACCTGTCCTTTCCCCCAAGCTTCAATCACTATTGCAGATGACCAGGTCTTTCTGCAGCATAAGAACAGGAGAGAGTTTGATGGGCTTTTTTGAAGATGCACACTTGAGCACATACGGTGTCTACACACACTGTACATATGCTGAGAAATCTTTTCAGTAGAGAAGAAAGTAATTTCCTTAGTTTTTAGTCTCCAGATTTCTGTTAATCTGTGAAAATGGATGGTTTCTGGATTGTCTTGGCCAGTGTATTCACTATAGCTGTTTTCACTTGTTATTGCAGTGAGCTGAGGGAAAGGTACCTCTCTGTAAGCAGATGACACTGCTTTTCCTCCCAATGCTTAGTGGAAATGCCACAGTTACATGGTGATTTTTAGGGATGAAATCACATGTGAACAAAATATGTCAACTGAGATTTGGATTTACACAGGTGCTGTGGTCATACTTAAATGCATCATCAGTAAATGACTTCACATGCTGTTTGAAGAAAAAATACCAAGCTGAACTAAAAACACAGTGCTTTCACAGATATCTTCTGTTTATCAGGGCACAGAATGGAGAGAATATTATCCCACAGATACCTCTTGGCCCCACAAAATACTTCAGTCACAGTGCACAGTCATGCGACAACCCCCAGTCATGAGGTGACACCAGTAGCATTGCAAGTTCAACAGTAGTGACATAGGTTGAAAATCTCCTTTTTGCATGAATGTGAACATCCATTACTGAAGTTTTTACAAAGACAGTCTAAAACTGGTGCTTTACTGACTGCAAAAAGAGCAGCTTAAACTAGTCAGTGTAGTGGCCACCTGTGCTACAGTTAACATTATGTGGTTTATAGGCTCTTGAAGTATTTGAATGTCTAAAGACTACTTAGAAGTATTATTTCTTTTAGGACTCCTTGTTTTGTCCAAGCCCATGATGAATTCTGGCTACTTCTCTGCTGCAAACATAAAGCCAAAACATATATTTTCTTACTGCCTCCTCCCAGATTCTATTCTGTATTTAGAAGCTAGCGGTGATGGTTTTGGACTTGCAATTATGATATTAAGCTAAGTGTAAAATATTTTTCTTGGCATAATCTAGAATATAAATAGCTTTAACATCAGTTTCTGGTTTTCTTTATTCCCTAGGGAATGCCAGTTCTCTTCCATAGTTAGTATCAATACTAAGATCATCCCAACAACACCCTTGCCCCAGCACCCCCTTTCCAAGAAACACAAGCAAAGTGGGGCCAACAACTCTGCCTCCCAAGACTTCAGACTGACAACACCATGAAGATGTTCACATACACTCCCTCAACCTTCATCCCCCTTCCCTCCCAGTCTGCAGAGATGCAGCAGTTCACCATGACACTGAGCTCTCTCCAGAACTGGTGGTGTCTCCAAATAAATTTGCATTTCCATTCAGAAAAAATTTCACTGTGGCAATTTTTGTGTCTCGCACAGACCCCTGGGCCAGGCCATGAAATTTAAGGACTACTGATTGCCACTTTCCCTCTGTAACAGCAAACACATGGGAATGTTGACACCTAGTCCAGCTTTTAAACCATGATCCTCTGTGCAAGAGAGCAGTGGAGCCTCTCTGCAAACAATGAAGATAGAGGTTAGGTGATTCATTTCATAGTAGCCATTGACTAAGGAACAACAGGCTCAGATGAAATTTGGAGTTCTTTCAAAAGCACTTACTATTTTTAATGTAAAAATACTGTCCATCATCAGTCCAATTTGCTCAGTGCCACATATGCTGAGCAGATATGGATATTTATCTGTTCAAGCTTCCTAGCTTTTCCAAGGAGCGTACCTGAACAGGGTCCTTGCAACCACTGCTATGCTGTTAGGAAGCCTCTGAGATGCCTCATCTCAAGGAGTCACAAACGCCAGCCTTCCCTCTGCAAGGGGAGGCAGCAACACCAACCAGTGTCAACTGACACAGCAGGAGCAGTTTGTGTACAGACCAAGGAGTCACAGCCCAGCCTGTTCATTCACTGTGTTTGGTGAACACCCCTCAAACACTCCTTCATGTGCCATCACTGTCTTTACTCCACTTTTGCCTCTGAAATCTCATAATCCAGCCCTAACCCTTACAAAAGGGTTAAGACATCCCCTGGGAAATCACTTCTCCGAGCGCCAGACTCGGAGTGCAGTCCCTGCAGCAGAGCCTCTCTCCCAGCAGCTGGCTCTGGAAACAAGAGCAGAAATCATTACCACAAGCCCACCAGGGAGATTCAGACACCCTTCATTCACACAGACCAGCTCAGGCCATGTACAGAAGAGCTGCTATTGTTAGTGCCACTCAGGAAATGTTCTGGGGAGTGTGTAATTGTTTACACTCGGATTCTTTTATCAACACTTGATTAACTGCAGTTACAACACATGTTCACCATTAATATTTTAAATTACTGAGATGTTTTCTAAATATATTCTGATGGCCTCTTAGAAGCTTCCACCAGAGATTCCAAAAGTGATAGGACAATAGTCATGTGCCTGCAGTACAGGCCCCTTCCTGCCTAATGGTCTCCAAGCACGATCTTGCGCGACGCCAAAATTTGGTGCCCATGAGAGTACAAAAGGGACCATTTCTAAAAGTTTTCTGAAGCTGATTTTCTTCCTTTGTAAACAGCTCAGGGAATTTCTAAAATGCTATTTTACCCGGCTACAACAAAAGCTGTTGTCATCCAGCCATGCTGCAGAAAGTGGTTGCTTGGGATTTGGCCACATCTTCCAAATACACTGTTTCATCAGTCATTTCATCCCACAGAAGCCACAATTAGAAACATTTTGCTTCTAAATTCCAGAAACAACTTTTAAAAGTCTAGAATTTCCCCCTCACTTGGCTCCTTCAGCTGGATCTCCTCTGCTGAAGTAACTGAGCAGCAGCTTCTTTACCTTGTAAACAGGAACACACCTGTAGCCTAAATGTACCGAAATAGCTTTTCTTTTACAGAGACCTGGGAGGACTGCAAATGGAAGTCATTTTAAAGTGCCTGGGTTTGTTGAAAAATCATTCAGGGCTCCAAAAATTAGCAAAAGAACCCTTTTCCTTTTGAAGATTACTTTACAGGCTTGCGAGAAGATTCATTACTTGAGTCACAAGGCTTGTAATTGATCACTCTCAGCCCATGCTCTAGACAGTCTGGCAGTGTAGTGCGTCGAGGCACTAGAGATTTAGTATTTGTGGTTTTGCAGGATTCTAAAGAAGTTGTTCTGACAGTTTAAGGGAACATTAACTAGTCTTGTTGTTCCAATCCACCTCTCGCAAATATTGACAATTAAATCAAGGTTACAATTAATGTGTTCCTTCTGTGATTATTGCACGCATTAACATTCAGAGACTTCACTTCTTTTCCTCTGGAGCAGTTTTGCATTTCTTGGTCTAATCTTTGTGGCTTTATGCTTATACCTTAAAGCCTCTCCCTTTCCTTCCTGCCATACTTCTCTCCTTGCAAATACCACACTGTATATGGTTCTACTCCCATCTTCCTCCCAAGATTCTTACTGGGATAAGAGTCTTCCTCAGTTATCCGTTGGAGGAAGTCAACACTTACCATAATGACATCTGAATGTCTGTGAGTAGTTCATTATAAATCATAGCTTAACTTGCAGGGAAACTTCAAGCCAAGTTCTCCAAAGAATGCTTATAAAGCCTGTGCACTTGTGATCAGTGTAAGTATCTTGGCTCCAAGCCTATGAATGTGCTCTGAATCTCAGTTTTAGTATCAGGACTTGTATTTGTTAAATTATTCAGTGCTTATACGATTTAATAGAGAAACTAATAGCTGACAGGATGTGTTGGCTAAGCTTGCAGTTATTCTGTTCTTCCTGCTCCATCCTTAATTGATAATGAATTGCAATAGTCTCATATTCTCATATAAATTGCAATACGCTTCAGGCCCAATGTGTTTACCAAATGCTTTCACTGATCTAGAGAATATTAGGACTACTACTAGAAGGGTGTCTGGAGCTTAATGAAAACTGACTTTTTCCACAGACAAGGAATGACTTAAAGGGTCATCCCAGAATATTTAAAAACAAAGATTCAACTCCATATTCTTTAGCCTCCTTTGCTGAGGGCCACAAATATTTTTCTACAAATTTCTATTATTCTACAAATAGAACACCACCAGCAATATTCACCACTCTGAAATCTGTGTAACCCTTACATGTGTACTCAGTTGGTTAATTCAGAATCACTGTGTCACTCTGTTATTCATTTATCATCACTTTCCCTGAAGGATCAGTACCAAGATGACACCTCCTGATCCATTTCTTACAATGGAAAGCTTTACTATGTACAGAAAAGGTTAACACAAATAAACAGAGATCTGAGACTTTGTGATAAAAGAAGGTTTGTGTGTCTGGTGCTTCAGAAACAAAAGAAGCAGTTTGCTAGTAAGAAATGTACTCAAGCAGTTTTTTATTATAACATTATAACATTAAATGCTCTTGTACAGCCATTCTGAATCTGTTTCCAGTGAGATCAAGGCCTGAAATTTATTAGTGAAGCTAATCACCATCCAAAGAGATATGAAACTGAGACACAGCTTTTAAAAGAAAAGTAGTTCCAGTTATGCACCAGCTATAATCTGTATCTAGTGACAGAAAACCAGTTTTAAAAAGATACTCTACAAATTACCCCAGCAATGTGGTATCACTGCTACAAGCTTTATTTTGGGGTTTCCAAGAGGAAAGCTTTGATTTCCTGTCCACTTGTTCTGTTGCTATGTAGAGACAAACACAAAGCACTAACTTAATCCTGATGCCAGAGTTCCTTGAATATTTCCATTTTTTACAGTTAGGCTGAGTAACTTCTAGCTAAACTTCAGGCAGGATATTTCCTAAACACTTTCCCTATATGCGACTGTATGGTTTGTCTGGCAGTGGGATTCTGCCAGGGATCTCTTACCCGAGCCTTGGATGTACCAAATACATTTGTATTGTCCTATTTATTTTCTTTTCAACTAAATTCTATGTTTTGGTGAAAGACAAGCTTAAAATATGCCCTAGACATTTGCAGAAGGTAGGAGTGGTGACTGTGATGGCCCTAATCTCTCATGAGAAATTTCCATGGAAATTCAGCTGGAGCTGACCTGGGAAAGGTCTTTCTCCTGCACTGCTGAGCATTAATGCTAGACCCACTGCCAGCATCATTACATTGGATATGCAATTCTCCTGAAGAGCTCAGGGCAAAATGAAGCCTGTAAGTTTTGTAAGACTTACCATATAGCAAAAACTTGCTGCTATATGACTTCCAAAGCTTTGTAGCTCTCCTGTATCATTCTGATCATCTGAAGTCATTTAAGCATGAATGAGGGCTCTAAAGGTGGCAAGGTAAGATGGTGCTGCCTATATCATTAGATAGACAAATCTAGGAATACCATTGCTTCCCTCATTTCTCAAGGAAAGGGCTCGTGCTTAACTTGTTACAGTGTCAGTGAATGACAGTGCAAGTCAGACTGTGACTGAAACGGATATGAGAGAGGGAAAGTGAAAAGGAGAGAGGGAGAGAATTAGATGAGATAAGGAGAAAATTTCTTTTGTAAATAAAGGAGGAAAAAACATTCTGCACAATCAACAGCAGCAGACACAAGGCTGGTTGACTCGTCCGTCTTTTCATTTCCAGAATGATTGAGTCACTGAAACACCTGAGGCCCAGCTTCATATTTAGATGTCCTCATAGTTTATATTCTATTAGTTTTAGGCTTCTCCTCTCTAATTTTCTTTTCCAGGAACTGTTGCTGAAATGTCTTTGTTTACAGTTTAAGCATGCCTGGTCCTACAAAGGATTCCAGTTACCTCTAGCAGGCACAAGGTATGTCGTTTCTTTGGAAACATCAAATCTAATTGAAACAGTAGTGCAAATATAATGCCCTTGGGTGCCTGCAATCCAAGGCATATCTGGAATGCTGGGAGATGGGATAATTTCTCATCAATCTGTAGAGGTGATTTTGGGGACTAGTGGCATCACCTTCCATTTTGTTTAGTTGTAAATAAATTTCCTTGAAGTTTCAGTTGATATTCCATAATCCAGTACTGGCAAGCAAGATAACAGGACCACTTGACATCTCCTTTGGTACCATACATAATTTCACAATCCTACTTCTTAATTCCCTTCTCTCTAGACTGCACACATACATAGCCACAGTAAAAGCAGATGATGTTACTTGCATAAAAATACTAAAATTGGTTATTCAGCTTTATTGAAGCCAAATGAGAAAGCTGATGCCTCAGACAAAGATTGTGTGTAAAGAGGAAATGAGCTTTCCAAAAGCAGCTGTAGAGTCAAAAGCCTCAGGTAGAAGTGTGTTAACAGCAGCCAATCTGTCAGTACTTAAGAAGGTTTCAATGTATAATGAAAGCATGCAATTTTTTTACTTAGCTTGTGTTTCTAGATCTCTTTGATTAATTGTTTTCAATCTATCATTACATTTGTCTTAATGAGATTAACTTATTAAAAGCCATAGTTCCATGAACAACTAATTCATTCATGTTCTCAGTTCTCTAGACATATAACAAATTATTTTGAAATGTTCTCAGAGAAAAAAAATCTTTTGCACTGGAGAAACCGTTAGAGTTTTAATTACAAGATTTCTTGCAAATCATTTAGCACTTGAATGCCTCTAATGATGAATAGGAGTCTGATCTGTGTCTGAGACTCTAGCTCATTCTGTTCATTAATTGAGGCCATTTTTCTGTGCAGTCAACATAATTATTGCTACTGTTATAAGGCTAAAAGACTGCAAACTAGATTCTGTTTTAGAGGATGAGGGATATAGGGAAAAAGTCATCGTAAATCTTATAGTCCTGAAAGTCTCATACAAATAGGCAAAGAATATGTGTAATTAATTATTATTATTACTATTATTAACCTCCATTTAAAAGCGGGAGGCTGAGATATAAAAAGCTGCCCAAATTAGATTACATTGTAAGACTGTGGTAAAGAAATTAAAATGTTTCTTGAGCTCCACAGCTACAGTGAAAACATTTCACTTTGATGTGACTACGCTACCCCTAATTTCCAATCTCCAGCTAACATGAGAGACACATTTCTGCTACTAATGAGCTCGCACTCGGGGATAAAAGCAATATGTGCAACATATAAACATGTCAAACAGTTCCCATTGAAAGTGAAACTCTGGCAGCAAAACATGTAGGCTGAGGGTTTTTTTCTACGGTTTATTTTGGGGTAAGATTTTGGAGTCTTTTTTGGTTGTTTGTAACCCCAGCCTCTTGGATGCTTCAGGGAGAAATGAATGCAGTGTTTCAACTGAAGTGAGCATGTTTTACAACTTATATGTATGCAGAGAAAGACGGCTGGTCAGAAGCCTCTCTCTGTTTCATTAAGGGATAAAATTGCAACTGATTTTTCCTTAAAGTCTATGAAAGCATTGGAAATTGGCAAGTCTGGAGACCAACACTTTCTATCCACATGTGGAAGCATCCGTTCCTCTTCTATGCTTCTCACACCTGCCTAGAAACTGGTTGGGCAGCAAGGTTGTTCTCTCTATTGAAACGCCCATAATTTCTGAGAAGGTGGCCCATGAAGGTGCTAAATTAGCACTACTAGGGAGATAAGTAGTCTGAGCAATAAGCTGATTTAGGAATAATTAAGATGTAACAGAAATACTTTTAGATCTTAAAAAAACCACACCCCACACATAAAACTGTCCAGGTACCTTTCAAGTAACACTCTCTGTGTGGAAGCAGAGATTCTCATCTGTTGCAGCAAACATACAGATAAACAGCCAGATATTACCATAATTCATCTGGATCTCACACTTTACATGTATCTTTTTCAGGACTTGGTCTTCTCCACCTTTAAGATGGACATTTTGCAATACTCCGGTAGAAACATCTATCGTCATGAAATCACACCAAAGATCTGGGGATGTAAGCAACTTGTGCTTAGTACATGTCTGAAAATTTGGGAAAAGCTTGAAAATACTGTTTGTTGGAAGAATTTGCTGGTTATGATATTTTTGTTCTGCTCTGTTTCTGCAGTTTACCAAAAATGTATTTAGCTTTTTGAGCTGTCACAGCCATGAATCTTCAAATATTTCAAGCTCATTCAAAGGAATTGTTTTTGAAAATAATGATCAGAGTTGACATCTGCATTGCAATGACATCTTAGTCTGTTTTGGAGGCCAGAGAGGCAAACTAGCCACCTTTTTCCAGATTAAGGTTTGGAAAGATCTTAGTCCTCCGCTTAATGACTAAATATTGCCTTCATGCTAAAGACAGTGACACATATATACTTATATATATTCATACATGTACACACATAAAGGCAAAAAATTCCTACAGCCACAACATTGTTTTTAAAAGACTCTAGTATTTTGTTAATCCTTATGGTGGAATAACAAAGCATTAGTCACACTTTTCTGTATCCAAAGCACTTCCAGAAGAAAAATCCACGAAGTACACTCTTTAACCAGAGTCAAATCCTGGCTGCTCCAGCAGGGATATATGCTGGATATCTTAATGAGTGCCAGGTACAAAATACCTCCCCACAGCTGCCGTCCTTCCCCAGCTAACAGCTTGTGTTGGAGCAGCATCAAAGCTGGCTACAGGCATAGCAAATGCATGCACCTGCACTGAGTAATTACTGAAGCTAATGCCAGTATGGATTAGCTTCAGTGCTCTTGTGAAAAAAGTATGGATTAACTCACAGCATTTGGGTTATTACAACTGTCTTACTGCACATCCAGTTTTTATGGGCACTTATAAAGCAATATCCATCTATGTTCACTTTTTATTTCTCATGATGGAGTCTTTCAGCTGTGACATTGGAGTGTACTTCAAAGCTTCTCCTTTGTCTGCTTTTCTCCCTCATTTTTTTTTTCCATTTCAAACTCAGCATTAGTTTGCAGGTTACTGCTCATGTCCTGCCACCACACACACACCTATTGTCTGTTTCCAACCTTCATGTAATATTTACTTTTTCATGTCTTTGTACTGGTTTCTTTGTCATCACCTGGAAGCAGTGGGAGGACTTGATATCCAAAAAAGACAATTTAGAGATAACTTCTAAAAATCAAAATGGCCTTGACAACCAGTGCTGTCTGCAGTGTGTACCCATCTAATGAGAGCTGCATTTAGACACTCCTTACTTTTAATCAGTATTGACCTATGCTGGAATAAATCTGGAAACATAGAAATAAAAAGCTGCTACTTCTTTAACCATTCTCTTGAGCTGTCCCTAAAGCCACATAAAATTATTCTTACTGTAAACTTGCAGTTTCTTTTCTGTGAAAATATAGTAAAAATAAAAATAAATTTCAACCTAATAGACCGGCTGTCCTATGTATGCCTGTTTCGTCTAGACTGTGAGCAATGAGAACCAGACACCATCTGAAATGTTAATTTACTTCATCAAGGAAATGAGGCTTATATGATCCTGGTATCTGTCTGTGTCCCTTTAATAGGTTTGAACTCATTGTCTGATTTCAAGCTAATGTGACAGAAGTGGGGGAACAACAAGATAATTGAGCTACTACAGGTTGCTTGGAAATTAGAATTTGGATAGAAGAGAGAGAGATAGAAATGTCTTGAAAGCCTGCTGCAAGAATGCACATGATTAAATAATGCCCGCAGTAAAGATTTCTTATAAATTCTTCTCCGCTGGAATAAAAAAAAACCAAAACCGAACACTTAGAATCCAAAATTGTAGTTGATCAAGAAATACAAATAAACAGCAACCCAAGCTTCAGTAGACTGGTGTCCAGGGAATTAGTCTGCTTATTTGTTGAAAAGCAGCAACAAATCTTGTGATGCACAGGAGGAACAAACGCTACAGTGAGACAGGGATCAGATTGTCCTGTTGCTGGGCTGGAGTTGGCACTGCTTGGAACAGACACTGAGCTGCATCAATGCTGTGTGAAAACAGAGTGTTTACTATAAGTGTATTCATTTGGATTTGGCTGCCAAAAAATGTAGGAACTACAAGGACATAGAGCAGCCCATGACAAAAGTACTTCTTTTGATCAGAAATGACTTGAATACCCAATGTTTCACTGCAGGGCTGCAGAGAACAGAGATGCCAAACTTGATGTCTGCAGATTCTCTGCTGCAAGGAAGACAATCTATTTTTAAATTACTCCTTTCCTGGAGCAGGTGAAAGGAAGAGCAAAACTGGTATTAAGAAATTGTCGCTGGAACTGCAACTCATAGTGACACTGTACTAGAAGAACCATATTGTGACTGCAAGCAGATACAGTATATCTTACATGGAGCACGTGGGATGAGACCAGGAAGTTGAATAGAGAAAGACCTGAGGAAAAAAGGAGTTGTATTTCTTTTCAGTACTATGTGTATCTCTGAGCTGGTACTCATTTTTGTGCTCAGCCATTTTCAGCCCAAAAGTAAGTCATTCTGTGCTTAGCTCAAGGGTGAACACAGGACAGAGTCAGCTGCTTTTCTCCTTGAGGAGTTCTGTTCCTCTATAACAGAGAAAGGACCCCTTCCTCTGGAGATGGGGAAGAAGGTCTAACTCAAGGAACTCCCCGCAACAGGACACATTGGGAACAGAGAACTAGCATGATTTGAAATAATCTGAATGTGTTCCTGGACACCAGCAAACACTGAGTCTTCAAAGTAACAGGCTTTAGGGTAGTGCTCCAGGAGCAAACTGTAACAGAGGAATACTGTAGGATATAGAGTTTGGCTTCGTCACACTATGAAGAAAGAGCTGGGCAACAGGACTGCCAGTGTGACTTGGCACTGATGATGGCAGTGAGGCCAACATATACCCATTTGGCAAGCCCGGGCTTCTAAGGAGTCATAGATTTGTCTCCTACTTGGTAAATTTCCCTTGTGCTAAGCTTCTTGTCATGCAAAGTAAGATGTTCTGGATTTCAAGCAAAGAGAAACCATCAAAGAGAAGGACCAAAGTGTTCTCTATTTCTTTTACTTCTTACTATTCCTCATTTTAAGCACATGGAATGCTGTATATATCATGGCCCATGTGCCAAAGTTCTTAAATAGCTGCCTGGTTGTCCTGTGAGCAAATGGAGGCCTTCACAGTTTTTTCTCTAAGTGCTTTCTCCTCCCTCATTCCCAGTAGGTTAAGAAGTGTATGAATAAAATACACAAATGTGTAACATAAAAATGCTTTGGAGAGGGTTGTGTTTAGCAAAACAAATGGCGTGACTTTGACAGTTGGTTATTTGTACTGCAGGAGGCCTGTGAAGCCCCACTGGGTGAGGTATTTTCACAGGTCTATAAAAGAAAATACTTTGCTTTGGGGAACACCTTCTGCCCTCCTTGTGTCAAAGCCTAGAAGCAGAGTAGGACTGTGAATTGCCCCTTTCATCTGCAGTCAATGAGCTCAGCTAAGTGGCCAGACTCTAATTTTCTTTGGTCTCCCAAAACCCCCCTGTAGTTATTTCCATATTTGATTTCTCCAAATACTATATTGACACAAATAAGATTAATACCTGGATTCTGATGGTTATTGGTACACCTGAGAATTGCATTTACTGCCTTTAGTGCTATGATAGTCTTACTCTTTGTATGGATGGTACAGGTCAATGTGTGAGGTAAGGTAAGAAGGCAGATCTTAGCTTAAAGTAAATGAAGCTTCATCTTACAGCTACAGCAAGAAATGCTGGAAATTATTTTAAAGATTTTTTAAAGAAAAATTTGATCCTGCAACAGGAAACTGAAGTTCAAAATAGAACATCAGTGGGAATTTTGCAGGAGGAGTTGTCTCCAGATGGACTGTAAACTTCCAACCTGCTCTCTGGGCTGGAGAACTCAGTGTGTCTATGGTAAGTATTTGCTCTACATGCTTTTAAATACTGTGGTGGGAGAAGAGGATTTGAAGCATATGAAATGCTCATGGTCTTGTGTAATTCTTGGTATGTTGACAGAGCAGTAATGAAAGGCTGTTTCAGCTGACCAGTTGGAATATAGATAGAGAATGTGCATGTGGTGAGGAGATCTGCATTCAATTACTGTCCTACCACAGACTGGCTGCAGACAACACAATTATTCTGTGCCTCAGTTCCCTAATTCTAAAACAATGAGCTTCCTTTGTCTGACTTGTCTACTTAGAGGAGATGCTCCTTGGGGCGCTGATCGTCTCTTAGAATGTTTTTCGTTTTACCAGTTAATACAAAGCAGCTCTGGCTATCTGAGTACCACTGCATTTCTATTGCTCCTGATCAGAAGAAGTGGTTAATCAGTCATTCGTTATCTCTGGGTTTCATTTTTGTGTTCTTTATCTATTCTTGGCAAAAATGCTTTATTCTTGGATAACACCATCACATAGTACTTTTGGAAAACTGTCTCACATGATGTCTTTATTTCCCTTTTATCCCACTCCATCAAAATTGAAGAATGTCAGCAGTGGTAGTCCAAACTGCCGTACTAGGCCATGTAGACAAATTTTTCTTAGGTCAAAAAATTTTATTATAGACAAACGCATACAATTACCACTGCAGAGCTGTTTCATTGCCAGTTATCCCCCTGTGCACAGAAATAAATTGATGCTTTCAGATTAGCGATGCCAAAATGTCACTAGCCTAGGTGAATTTTAATGCAATCTCTTGTGTATGTGTGTTATTCACATTAAAAATATCACTTTGGCACAGAAGCCACTTGGGCTGACTTAAAAATGTTTCACCAGATAACAAGGAGACGTAAGAGTCACTGGAAGCATTTCCAATTTGGGATATTTAATTAGACCTTATGACTGAAAATTCTTATGATCATCAGAAAATCAACATTCCAACATATTCCTGGATATATTTATTAAATATTCCCTTTTTTGGTCCTAAGTGTGAATGTTTGGAAAAATGTTGAATTAATACAACACACTTGACTTCACTGGCACATTTTACAAAAGGAGGAGAAAAAAATGTGGAAGCCACTGAAAACTAGAGGGTTCTTGCTTTGGAGAAAAACAAAGTTCAAGCCAATGCTACAGACAGGCTGGAACTCTTCCACAGTTTTAAAAGGAAAAGACCCTATTGAAGACTCTTTTCACAAAACTCCTTTGCTTTCTTTGAATAAAAGAGGAACCAAGCACACTTAACGCTGTGTAAAACAGATTTCTTTCAGAGAAGCCAGCTTTATCTTCAAGTCCCAGCTAGTTAATCTGCTCAAACTCATTTTTAACTTAAAGTCTGAGAAATTTGACACCACCAGAGGGACTTAAAGTTTTTAGTCTAAATGGAATTTGCTGACAATACTCTCAGCTAGGGCACTGATATAGAGGATTGGTTTCTCTCATTAAGCTTGGTAAAAATGAATGTTTTCCTCTTTCAGGGAAAAAGAAGGAAGGGGACTAGTAAAGAATTCATTTTCTCTCTCCCTAAATCTGTAAACTGTACTAGCTACATCTATATGATATCTTCAGATAGCATATGCCATAGTTGAATGATGTGCAAATGCAGTTGTTTTGGAAGTGTCTGGGAAATCCTGCATTCCCTTGCCTAGAGGGGAGTACTCCCCTCCCTAAATTGCATGTTTTCACTTGCTCTGCAGTAGAGGTCTGGCTATAAATACAGAAATTTGGTTATATCTACAGTGTAACTGGAGGTTGGCTTCCAAAATATAGATAGTGAACTATTTATGTGAAACTCCTGCTGAGAGCGGTTGGAAATCCCAAAAGTGCATTGGAGCATGGTCAGGCATGTGCTGCATTTACACGTAAATATAATATCCTCTTGCATATCTACTTTTTGTGTATTGGTTTATAACTGAACAGAATTTCCTGGCAAAAACCTTTAATTACAAACACTGCATTACTCTCCTATAACTGTTGAACTTACCTAACCTGAGTTTTGTCAAATAATAACAACTTTATTGCCATGAATTAAGCAATCTTCAAATATATCTTCTCAATTTATCGTGTTTACTTCTTCAGGGTAACACATCTGTCTTGTATAACACTTATCAGACATTGTTTCTATCACAGTTCTTCGCTTTCATTCCCAACAGTTGGGGTATTTGCACTCCTTAGCTTTGTATTAAAAAAAAAAAGGGGGAGAAAAAATAAAATAAGAATTGTGTGCATCTCTGTAATCATGCTGTAGCCATGTAGCCATGACCAGTGTTTCTTTCTTTAGGCTAGAAATTGAGATTAGAGACTGAAAGTTGTAATAAAAGTAAATTATACTCTACAGTTGTCTTGGCTGGTCTCTGGGAATGGGAATGGGCACTAACTGCAGATGTAATGGAAGTTCTTTACTTTGGGCCGTTGAGCAGAATGTAACTATGCTCTGGTAGAAACAGTAATAAGCATATTTGCTGAATTTTTCCAGCCTCTGAATCATCTCAAAACTCCCCCCATCAATATGAACTTAGCTCTGCTGAAGTGAGAGCTCAGGACAAAAAGCTGTGTCTTCCACCTACGTGCAGGCACTATCTGTTTCCATTTAATGACAGAGGAAAAACCAACTGCATGGTGCAGATTGGCAAGATCGTATTTCTGTTGATTGTCTTTATAGTGAACTGTAAGAAGGTTTAGGAGGGATATTAGGAAAAGGTTCTTCACCAGAAAGTGATTGGGCACTGGAACAGGTTCCCCAGGTCACAGCACCAAGCCTGACAGAGTTCAAGAACCTTTTGGACAATGCTCTCAGGCACATGACAGGATTTCTGGGACTGTCCTGTGCAGGGTCAAGAGTTGGACTTTGGTGGTCCTTGTGGGTCCTTTCCAACTCAGGATGTTCTATGAGTCTATGATTCTTCTGCAGGGTCAATCTGGCTTCAGTTGGTACCTGTTTCTCTGTTTGCATAACACAGTTACCACTCCCTTTATCCATAACTTGCCTTACGTGAAAACCAATAGCACTCTGCCAATGGATTTCATTCAGCAACAGTCAGAAGCAGTTAATATTTTCAATGCTTTAATGCTTAAGTTCTCTGACACCATCAGTGGCTTTAAAAAAATGAAGGTGCAGAATTTTTGCTGACACAACCAAATATTTGGTCTGCTAGTCTGAACATTTTGCTAGTTTGAAACACAGGTTGTACATTATTTTAGCTGGTTTTAAAATCAGTGAGATTGCTAGCTTCTCCTTGTTTATTCCACCAGCTTATATGTTATTTCAGCCTCTAAATACGAGAGGATAAAACAGCTGCTGAGTTTCCAAATATGAAATTTCCCTAGCAGCCAAATGCTTATAGCCCTGCTGCCTTTTTCCAACAAACATAAAAGTGTAAAGGCTCAGATATCTGTACAAGTTACCAGATAGGAATAAACTGCCTGTGTGGTCTTTTGCTGACACATCTAATTCATTTTTCTTGCTCCTGAGCTGGGTGAATTGATGCTGGACTAAACGTTATGTCAATGTTAGTACTACACTGTGACTGACCTCTTGGCTTCCTCCCTCCTTAGGTACTCAATCTCTATTTGCAGCATGAAACTCACAGGCTTTTAATGCTTTCTATGTTCATGATCAGCAAAGACATAAGCAGGATGAAGACGATAATTTAGTCTGCCTGCAGATTTGGAAAGATATTACAGTGGCTCCCTTTCAGAAGATTGTCTTCTAATCTCAAGAGATTAGAAACTGCATTGCTTTTAGAATGAGTGAATGAATTTTTTACATTCAGAAAACGAAAACAAAAAAAGCAAAAAACCAAGCCCTCATATGTCAGAAGAAAAGAAAGAATGGGCTCTGGGAAATGGATGAATGTGTGTTTCTTCACAATAAAGTTACTTCCCAAATATATCAAAACGCAATTGTGTTTAGGCACCTCCTGAACTTTATCCTGAAAGGAGCCTAAAGGATTTTACAGAAAGGTTGCAATTGAAAGAATGAATGGGGAAGAAAGCACAAGGCAAAAGGAGAGCTTATCTTTACTCCTTTTATGCTCCTTGTACTTCTAATCACCTGATAATCATCTGAACCCCGTAGTTCAGCTCCAGTAACTCACTATTCCAAACACTTCAGCCGGGTAACTTCATCCTTCACTCATTTCCCGTTCCTTGCCCTACAGAAGCTATATAAGCTCTCTGAGGGTTTTGCTGGTTACAGTCCGTGGCTTGTAAGCTACAAAAATCTAAATGTAGGTCAAGATGAGTTGAAATCTTTTAAAAACAGCCAGCCACTGTTTCCTAAACATGTCTCTGAAGCAGCTGCGCGAAGGATGTTTACAATTAAAAACAACTCTCAAGCAGCCAGTTAAGAATGCACAGGATTACTCTAGTGAGCAGCATTCATTAAACATCATATCTGAAATTTCATTGTTTTAAACTTGATCACATTTAGGATCTGCATCTAAAGAAGTGGAACCATTGACTTCCAGCATCCTAGAGAGCTCTTAGGACAAAGGCTGAACTAGAAGATAAATGGTCCCAAAAGACTCTGGGGACAAACTGTGGCTGGGCACGAAGTGTGATGTCACACTGGCTTCTACTAGGATGGGAGGTCCCTCACTCTTTTTTTTTCCTTCTTGATCTGATTTGTGCAAGCAAAAAAAAAAAAAAAACAAACACCAAGAGAAAAAGAGAAATATATGAACTCTGCTGAAAATGAGTCAATCCCTTGAAACCCAGCAGGGGCACCGTCTGCTCTCCTTATGGAGCTCAGTGGCTTTCATCACAATTCAAGTGTCTCCTACTCCTCCCTCTCAGCTGAAGGCAGATGTGGGTTCACTGGCAACACTGGGCCTTGTTCTTTGTGAGTGTTTAGGGCCTGAGCAATCATTTTAAATTGAAAGCAGATACGGTGATGCTATTACAAGATTGTCTAGAGCAGCAACTCCCAACTGGTAAGACATGAGAACATTTACAAGAAAATGGGTTTCATGAAGCCTAGGCTAAAAATCAGCGCAGAAAAGCATAAGCATGATGCAGAGCAGTATCTCCTTAAAACAATACTTAAAAATGTTGAGAAGAAAACTCCTTCCGAAAAGGTGTTGGCAGTACAGACTTCAGTCAGACCATGGAGACGATCAAAGCAAGCTTGTGCCAGGCTCTGCATAGCTCTTGGGTTTTCATATCCTTTCTGCATTCTAATGCCAAATAAACATTTATCTGCAGAAAGAAAACGCTCATACAACAAGCATCTTTCTTTTAACAGCTCATGTGCCAATGGGTATGTAGCTGTGGAATTCTGTGCTTGTGCAGACTACAGTGTGACTACAGTCACACAATTCATCAAAGATCAGGGATGTATGTCCACTTGTTTTTGACTAAAGAGGAAAACATCTAGCAATCCAGGATATACCACAACCCTGCGTTGAGAAAGAAAATGTAACAGACTGGCTGGATGTAATTAGCACAGTATGTACATACAGTTGAATGCTAGTACTATAAATGGTGTTACCTGGCACCAGTTTACCTGTGAAGTAAACTGACCAAGAGCTGTCTTTAAAATTCATTTGTATCAACTCACGGGTTTACTTTACAGATATTCTTAAAATTTTCTTGAAACTCTGTTGTAACTTCATAGAGAAGAAAATCTGCAGAGAGAGGTTTAACAGAAACGGTGAGAGGACTGAGGTACTCAGAACCTCCGACAACAAAGTTACTTTTCTTCAGGACTCCCATTTCAGTGACTCCAGTTTAAATAAAAATAAAAAAAATAAGTCTCTATTAATCTGTTTTCAAAGTCCCAGAGCCTTTAAAACAGGAATAGCCTCTTCTTCTCCTAACAGGGTGAGTGTAAAGAAATTAGGAATAAGAAAACTATCACCACCTTCTCTTGAAGAGGCAGCAGCAGTTCCTCCCAGTTCACTCACTTTGTACTGCACCTGAAAGAGTCAAAAGTAATGGCTATAACTTTTCATGGACTCATACTGCTAACTGCTTTTGTCCTTTGCAGAGGCTTGTGCTCAGGTACCAGGAATGATGTACCAAAAAAAGCAAGCATTACCTCCTTGTACAGCCTACTCAAGTAGCAGGGCACGTGCTCTACCAATGGCAGAAAAATTCACCTCAGAATCAAAATGAAAAACATTGAGGTCTCTGCAAATATAAAACTCCTGACATCACTGCAGTGAAGTACATCTCTGCTGTGTCTTGCTTATCTTGGCCATATTTTTCTGAGTTGATGGTTGCTGAAACAGTGAGGGGGAGAGAAAGAATTGTAACCTGGACTGTCGTTTGCTCTACCACCCCAGAGGTATCTTAGACCCTGGTGAGGAGGGAAGTTCTCTGCATCTTTTTCTTTCCTTTTTCCGTAGCAGTTCAGAACCACATTTAAAGGTACCCAGCAGTAATCTGACCACAGCGCGGGACAAAGCAAGAGAACAGAAAAAAAAGGCTTTATCCATAGAACCTGGGCTTTTTGTCTATCTTTTATGTCTATCTTTTATCTTTTGTGTCTATCCCCATGTATGTTTATGATCTGGCTATAAATCCATTTCAGATAAATAGCTGACTAGGTTTTTTTTAAATGTGCAAATAAAAAAAAATTAAAAAATACAGGAATAAAAAGGCTTTAAGTTTGCAATGTACCTGGTTTCCCTACCCCTCCCCTTCAGGGTCTCCAGCTCCACATTGTAAAACAGCAGTTCTAAGGTCTTATTGTTGAAGAGGATTCAATTTGTCCCCATCTCTCATTTGCTCTTCCTTCGTACACTAATTTAGCACTTAACACAATTAACTGTAAACGGTTTATTAAACTAAATCCCCTGTCCCAGATTTGGACATCCCTAGACAGATGTGCGAGCGCATGGGCCCTAGCCAGGCTCTGGAGGAGGAGGGGAGGCAAAGCCATCCCCGAGGCCCCTGTGCATCTGTGAGAGTGCCCCGTTGCTGGCACTGGGGCAGTGCATGGCAGGGCTGCAGCTCCATACAGACCTCTACACACCCCATACACACCCACATGCTTGCACTCCCCTCAGACATCCTATCAAAGTCCCACGCAGACCTTCCCATACCATACATCCTCTGTGCACTCCCCCTAAATGCAGGATACACTCTCACCCCAGAACACACGTACATACCCCGTGTGTATTTCATTCATGTCCCATGCCAGCCCATAAGCACAGTCCTCTGTGCTTCCCCGTACATGCAGCCCATACATACACGGTCTATAACCCCCATGTACCCATTACACAACCACCACATGGCTCTCCTGTGCCCAGCTCCTACAGTGCCCACGCACACCCCTACATACTCCTCATACACCCCCAGGCCCC